>NW_004797277.1:1689426-1701901 GCF_000002075.1 Aplysia californica | reverse complement strand
GGGGGGGGGTCGTCATCATTATGTAGGCAAAAATGTGACATCCACTCTCAGAAGCATTAAGCAAACTACATGTACTTAGTTTTACTTCCATATTCAGTCCTGAATCAACTGCAAAGTTGTATACTTGTTGTCACCCTTACACTGATTGCCAACAGTGAGGTCAAGGGTTTAAAGTTGAATTCTTCTCACAGGTCGTTACTGCAGACCTCTGCAAAGGATGAGTGGTTCGTAGGTTGAATAGTGTATTGTAGAAGGGGATCAAAGGTGATGTGTATGCAAATGTATACCAGTGTCTGTCTTGGTAGGAGCATCTGGGCCGTTTAGCACCAAGATCTGTTGATAAAGAAAACAGTCAAAACCGAGGTGATTACAGTTGAAAATGGGCCTGATGCATGGAGTCACTATGAAACTGAGTAAACGCTCCACCTAAGACAGAGGTCACTGATCACTAGATTCCAGCTGCTGTTTCCAGAAGTATTCTTAACATAATAGACATAAAACAAGGCGAAATTGTATCAGAATCACCCCCTGCAGATGAATAAGAGTAGAATGGAAAACAATTATAAAGAGAAAATTTTAAATAAAAACTGGACAATTCAGGAAGGTAGGTAATTAATGAAATGTAAACATATCCTTACAGTCATCATCCCACCCTATCAGTTGAGTCTTTTTCTATGATAGCAAGACATTGCCTGACATTTCTGTTACCTAATTTCAACACCCCACCATCACCAATCAGAGAGAAGAGAGAACCATACAATATACACAGCTATTGCATGCGGTGAAGCCACTAGGTAAAGGGAGCAGGAGAAGAGGAAGGTTCAGTTGGTTTAGTTTTAGTAGAGGTTTCACGGCGCCTGCAACTGCATAAGGTCATATGAGCGCCAGAAGATAAGAGGTGTTACAAGAGAGTAACAAACAGAAAAAAGAAGAAGGGGAAATAAGGACAATAGATGTTTGATAGGAAAGAAGAAGCAAACCACACCAGAGCACCGGCCAACTACCCACGGAAAGTTTCATAACTAGTGAGTCAGCAGCACCAGAAAAAGTAATCCCAAAAGCACTGCATCCAGCAGCATATTAGGTCTTGTTCAACATGAACACGACACCCACCAGAAATGACACAACGTTATACCAGGCAGAACAGACTGGTTGAAAAACTCACTTTGTAGACAAAGTTTGGTCCGTACGAAGCATGCACTTGGTATACCTGGGGCAGAGCAAATAGGATGTAGATGTCAACAAGTTCCCCAACGCCAGGGTTCAAGTTGAAGGAGATCATATCAACTTGGTAGTCTGGAAAAAGCATTAGGGAAAACAAGATTTTGTAGTCTGGGAAGAGCTATGGAAAAGATATTTGTCATCTCTACAGTTTATATGGATGACAGAATGATATTCCTCAACTTGGTAGTCTTGGAACAGCACAGCAAAAATGTTATAGTTTAGGGACAGTACACGAATCATACAATTTTTTTACAAATGGATAGTTTGGGAATCATACAGGAAAACCAATCCACACAGTTTTGTTATATTGATATCTAAAACTAGCTAAGGGGAAAAACACGAGATTGTCATTTTGGTAGTCTCAAGAAGACATATGTCCATACAAGTCCTCAAAGAGTTGCCTTATCCTCCAGCAAAACTGAGATCACCTTAGCATGAGGCAGAGACATGAGGCATGAGGCCCAGTCTGACATGAAAACAAATTTGACCACTTTCTCATTGACAGCATGAGTTGAAGTACATGGGAATCACTCAGGACAAGATACTTTCTTTCTGAAAACATATTGACAATGCTGCTTTCAGGGCTCAGAAGGGCATTCATGTAGTGAAGACCTTAGCTTCAGCGGGAATTCAACAGAGAGTTCTTTTTCTCCTAATGCAGCTGGTTGTTCTGTCAGTCACAGACTATGGTCTGGGAATCCTGTCCCTGTCCAGGACTCAGATAGACAGGTTGGAGAGAGTACAGAATGCAGATATGAGGGCAGTCTTGGGTTGAACAAAGGACACCCATGTTGTCTGTAGGAGATACATCCTAGACCTGGCCAGCATCAGAGTGAGGCATAAGGTGGCACAGGCAAAGCTGTACTTGAATGTTTTGGGAGACCCGAGGCACCCTTTGCATGATAACCTAAGCAGCATCAAAGGAAATAGGATCAAACGGGGCAGCTCATGGATGGCAGAAGCTGAAGACTTCTTGAGGAAAAGTTTGTGGCATCGATGAAATATGCAGTGGAAAGAAATGGTTTAAACTGTGCCCGGATTACAGAGGCCTGGCCAACGTTCACATCACTATGGGTCGTGAAAGACGTGAACGTGCTGCTGTCATTAATGACAACGCCATACGACAGTTAATTGGGGAGCACTCTAAGTCAGAGTACCCAGTGGTCTACACGCATGGATCGGTCAGAAGGGGTGAGAAAATTGGGTGGGGTTTTGTGATGTACAGTGGGAACAAACAGGTTCATAGCATGTCAGGGGCCATAGAAAGAACAACTTCAAGCATGAAAATGGAGATTGAGGCCGTAACAAGAGCGCTTGGCTGTATTCAAAATACAAGACCAAGAACTACCTATCTCATTATTGTCACTGACTCCCAATGCATCCTGCGAAGGGTTGAGAAAGGGCTGCTTCGGAGTGAATGGATGAACCCAATACAACACTCATCACTTAGAGCCATCACGTGGATATTCTGTCCTGGGCACTCTGGGGTGAAGCGCAATGAGGAGGCTGATAGGCTGGCAGGCAGTGCCGTGGTTGATGGTAAGGTGAAATTTGACAAAGGAGAAGTGCTGAAGACCCTGGAGGAAAAGTTGCGGGATGAAGAAGACAGGGAGACAGCAGAACACCATGCAATCATCAGGATGCGGGAAATGGGGATAGGGACGGGAGAGGGAAGAAAGGGACGATTATCTGGAAAGGAAAGACGTCGCCATAATCAAACAGCCACTGGAACAATTATTATGGATACTTTGTGGGCTTTGGTGTTGAGATGAACTGAGCACTTATGGACCTGTCCGGTGTGCAATGGCGTTGTTGCCCAGGGCAGATGAAACATACATTCCCTTTTCACTGCACGAAAGAGATGAGGACATCTAGTTTCGGTACACAGACAACCTGACAGGACCTACCACTGCATTCGCCCTGCACCACACGTTGCTTTGTTTCACACAGACACAGGTAGCCCTGATGCTTGTCCACACACAACTGTCCCGGGCACGGGTTACCGCGACAGTCGTCCACCGACACACCACAGGTAGCACCCTCCCAGCCTGGGTAGCAGATACACATACCTGAGAACAAAGATGACCAGGTCACTATGCTGCTACTTACATAACTAACCCAACCCTTTACCCCTCACACACACACACACACACACACACACACACACACACACACACATACACACATGTGCATGCATACATGTCCACAATATTACATATTTAAGTCAATTTGCTCCATGCCCACCATATAATATCAGAATGAACAACTTTATTATCTCCTATCTAAAAACTAGCACAGAGCAGAAGGGCAGGGAAACGTGTATGCAAGTCTTTTGTCGTATCTCACAGGCATCAGCAGTAGGCTCCACTTTTGGCAATGATAAGCCGCATATTTAAACCACACCGTCCCTTAAACTGACCATCCAACAAAAGGTGGCCTGGGGGCTCTCGTGGCCTAGAGGTTATGGTGTTCGCCTCTCATTCAAAGGTCTCGGGTTCGAATCCGGGTAGCGACGGACAAATTTTCTTCTCTGAAATTGTCTCCCTTCATCTCCTTTCCTGCTCTCTAGCCATGTTCTGTCGTCTGCTTTCGTCTCCACTTTCGGCCCCCAGTCCTCACCTCCTTTGCCCCCTCCTCTAGGCTCCTGACTCTTTCTGCAGCCTTTCCACAGCTTCTCTTTGGCTCTTTTTTACTGTTGTCTTTCAGACACACCCCTGATCTTCAGGTAGGAAAGATCTACACCTAGCTTTCCAGGACAAGGGCGAAAAATCTCGGAGGTCCCGTGTGCAAGTTGCTCACGTTAAAGACCCCTTGGTGGTCCAAAATCGATAAGAGTAGGCTTCGGCCGCCACCTGGACAAAATTCAAAATTTCGTACCAACTGAAAATGTTAGGTGTGTCCCGCACGCTTATATGACATGCAGTTGTGAGCGCCGTAAAACACTAACCCCAAAAAAATAGGAAAAAATAGGTGGACTATATTCATATTATACTGGCAGGCCCAGTTTCCCTTCCAATCTGGGTGACTTAGCTTGAGCTCTTACATATATATGTACATGATATGGGCGTCAGTGCAAGGGATGGGAAAGCATGACCACAAGTCTCCCTAACCCAACCCCCTCTCACCCCCCCCCCCCCCCCCCAAATTACCAGAGGATGTCTCACAGATGGCTGTGTTATCGTTCTGGCAGGAGCAGGACTGCTTACAATTGTGCCCATATTTTCCTCGTGGGCATGCTGGAAACAGAAAATAGAAAACAGTAATGTTCATACGACATATACTCGTACTCAGGACACTCCATGGTTCCCAGCACTTCAGTAAAACTTTCCTAAACAAAGTGAATGCTCAAACCCAGACTGTTGAATCTTTGTTAAAAAAACAACCCAAAATACCACACATACAAACCACGCGTTGATTGTTAAGTGTTTCACATTTCAAAATGGCATACCACAGTCTTTACACAGAGCAATCGATATGAATATAGTGCCATTGAAAAACCATGATAACCTTTAGGCTACCAAACACCACAGCAGGATTGTAAACTTACGGTAACAGACACCTGAAGCCTCAGAGAAACGGAAGCCAACACGACAGTGGCACTCGTAGGATCCCGGAGTGTTGTAGCAGTACTGGTTCCTACCTCGACATGGTCTGACAAGCAAATCAGCAACATGTCAGGGTAAAAAACACCGGCTAAATAAGAAAGTGCAGTACAATTTGATGGAATGTGGGAGGGGTAAAGGGTTGGGGCTTTTCACACAATTGTCATCGGATGAGTTACAAATGTACCATGAAAGATTAAAGGAATGACAAATCACACCACTGCTGTAATGTTGAGGAGTCCCAAATGCAGACAAAACAGAATAGTCCAGTATGTTAATGAAATGTCATTATGTTGGACACAGCGCTGACAAAACAGATTATAGAACAGAGTTTGGCAGTGTACGTCAAGCCACAAGAAGAGTGATCCTACCTTTAAAAAGGTCAGTCAGTACTCACGGGTGTTCCAGAAAACATTCATTGATATCTTCCTGACATGCTGTACCAGTGTAGCCTGGTTTGCACTGACATCTGCCACTCAGCTCATCACATGATGCTGACCTTGACTGATGGCAACGGCAACGCTGCAAACAGCCAATACCATAGTAACCCTCAGGACAGCTGGCTGAATGTAGGATAAAAATAATATAGTCATCAACAAGATGAAACCACCTTCTCAACAAACAAACAAACACACACACACACACACACACACACACACACACACACACACACACACACACACACACTTTTTAGCCCAACTGATACCCACAGATAAGTTATTCTCCACCTTCACCACGGGAAACATCCCTCCCACATTAGATACATCATCTGCCACACTTTACAGACTTTCTCCCATATCAGAAACTCAGAAACACACTCTTCTACAACAGGCGAAGGTTCCGCTGCTGAATTTTACATCAGAAGTACGCACCAACCAGATCAGTGATGGTCCTCAAGCTCGTTGGAAATGGAGGTACGGAACCTCACAAGTGTCAATCAGTGGGCCCTGGCTATAACAGGACTGGTGGGACCAACGTGGTATCCCTTTGATAACTCAATCATGTCACAGGGGATCACGTTTACGAACACGTTTTACTGATAGTTACCGAATGAGACCATTTTCATAATCTAACATAGAAACTTACTACCGATTTATCAGTTATTGCCTCTTTCTTTTCTAGTAATATTTTTGGTCGTCATCTTTAACTTCCTTTTTGTAGCATGGAGATTTACAGGGATAACAATAACAATATTGCATATATATAATTTATATTATAGTGCATTTCAATGCTCTATCTCCAAATGAACGAAACACTGTCACTGATAAATTTGTCAAGGCCATGCTGTCAAGACTTTCGGTACCTTTAGAAACTGTACAGCTGAGCCCTGCCACCAGCAAAAACAAAGGAAGGGAAGACCTGTTGACTTCTATAGACGATGCCATTCACCTGGAAAAAAAAGACACATAGGCTACATGCAGCAAGTATATGCATACATACGTACGTACAGACCGGCGCTAGGCCAATGTCATCCACAACGCAAAGTGAAGGAATTTTGTTTTTACGCCTTGTCGTGTGTAAAACTAATGGCGAATGTTTGCCTTCCAAGTGAGATCTAGATATATCTAGATCTAGATCTACATCCTAACTTTGCAGCAACTTAGGCCTACTAATGTTTTTTCTAGTGGGCAAGGTGGCACAGAGTGACTTCGAGAGCCCCTTGCACAGGGGAAGCCTAAGTAAGTTGCACCTGATGTGGGTGCCTAGACTAAGCTACTGTAACTGAGTACATGTAGATTGATTGTTTTTCTTTCATTATCTAGAATCTCTAGATATCTATGCCGGGGGGGGTGAGGATGTGTAGATATCTAGTCAAAATCGGCAATCTTGTATTTCAAAAAATCCAAATCAGGGGAGTTACGATTATATTTGCTTAAAATTCTTAATAAGTAAATAAGTTATAAGTCACAACGAAATGATTCCACCGAATTCGTAATGATCCGATAAAAGCAGCCTTTGACCTCTGCCAAACCCGTTGGACGAACTCGCCGAACGCCTGGCTAGAGTTTCATCGAACCCATGATGTTACGCTAGAAAGCACTGATGATCTAGATCTAGATATATAGATCTAGATCTATATCTAGAATCTAGATTAGATCTAGAATCTAGATTTTAGATTCTCTCTAGATAGATCTAGAATCTAGATCTAGATCTAGAACAGGGTACACTTTCTTAGGCCTACGCGGTCTAGATTCTAGATCTAGATATCTAGATCTAGATCTAGATTTAGATATAGATCTAGATCTAAAGTATATCTTTTGGAGCACTCACCTGAATAATTAAAACTCTATTTTTGAACTGGGGGTATGAAAACAATTCTCACAAAATCAGTTACAATCATCGTTCTAGACTCTAGTTGTAGTTGTAACTCTCCCCGCCCATTCACTTGAGCGAGCAAAGATCGTTTTAACCAGCCAAAATTAACAGTATCGATATATTATTATTATGGGAACTTCACCAAAGATTCTGTATAACAAGATGGTTCACTCCTCTTTGAACCAATTAAAAATGTCCTCAAAATCTGGTGTCGCCCTCTTCGAAAAGCGCCCGCTTTGCGGACAGAGTAACCCTAATTGTGTGGAAAAATCAAAGTTAAACTAACAAGTTTTTGTATAAATTATAATTAAAATTTCGGTATAGCGCCTTTTTTTAATGGTTACGCTGACAAAAATCCTTTTCAGGTGGAAGGGGCGACTGTTTTCTCCTTTTTCTTTTTTTAATTTGGCTTTAGAACGAGTGGCGAAACGTCATTAAAAAACAACAACCCCAAAACTCCGCACTGAGCGAACCGGAACAGCTGAAAAACAAAGACTGCAGCGACATCAGAACCAATGCGCGGACTTCCGCGAACATTTTTTTAGCCGAGTATACTATCTTGTTATGTACAATCTTTGGCAAGATGAAGATCAACCTTTGAACTTGAAACGTCCAAGTCCAGGAGATAGGCCTGTCGCCCCGGGGCGGTGCTACTGACTCAAGAGTGTTTAGGCCATTCCCAAAGGGGGGACATTATAACACGTTCAGTATAATTGTAAATGGGCTCATTCATCAATGTAATGTTCATAACTGTGCCTGAACTGCAAAGGGGAGCTGCTGCTTTTTCTTTCCTAACCCTTACTATAGTCATTTTTCATCTACTTCGTTTGTATGTTGTCACTTTCTTGCAACCCACTATTTCCGGGGTGCCTTGATAGTCGAAGCAGACATTGTGTTGTTAAAGCTAGAGAGTTGAGCAGAGTAAGCCTGATTCACTGTTAAGACTTCTATGTTGACATACAGTGGCGGTGGGTGAACCTAGATTTAGGTGGGGCTTAGGTTTCTTCCACTTTTTTACCACCAAAAAGCAAGCAATAAGAACAACACAGTGATGATTTTTCTATACTCACGGCGAGCCACGGCATTTTGAGAACCATTCAAACGAGAAGAGTCATCTTTGTGTGCCATCTCTTTGTTCTACTTTAAATTCTTCTGGATGGTGGGGACGAAGCCGTTTCACCTCCAAATTTCTCTAATTAGTTTTTATTTGATGAAAAAGTTGCCTCCAAAGTGGTTTGATGTAATTAATAACTGTTAAATCTCAGCGGCACAAACACACAGCACTCCAAACTCCAAACACATAAAGTGTATGAGGTGGATAGGGTCGTGTTGTTGCAGAAAATAAAACGCGCCTAACAAAGGCCCTATGGGCGCATAGGTAACTGTGTCACTTGGGGAAAGTGTGTCGTAAACTTTCACCCCATTGTCAGGGCTCGGAGAGCGTGAGCCCTCTGTGCAGTGTTATTTTTTTCAAGTCTACTACCTTTTTACAAGAGGGGTTTCATGGAGGAGACACAGTGGGAGCGGGCTGGTTGATTGCTGAGCCCTAAAGACATTTGATTGGCTGTTAGGTTACTATAGTTGTAAGCGGGGACAACAGTGATTGGATAAATGAGCAAGCCGCCAAATTGATCACTCTGTGTTCATTGCGGGCGATCAGAACAGTTTCAACTGCTTATTTCGTTATTTTCATTGGCCTTGGGATAAAGTTGGGGGTGGGGAGGAGGGGGGGGGGGTTCAAGCCCGTGAGCCCTTCACTACCCACCGCCACTGGACATCCACCTGTTGGCGTCCATATGACCATATGCATATGACCGTATGCATATATGACCTTATGCATGGAGCACCCCGTCTTCCCAAGACCCCTGTTCTACATTCCAGTATTCAAGTATGACCTTATGCAGTTGCGAGCGCCGTAAAATCTCTACTTTAAAAAACAAACTAAGATAGGCCTACTTTTCAACACGATTTCTGATAGATGTCCACCAAAGAGGTTGTACTTAACTCTTCGATCCATTGATCGAAAAAGAAAGAAAGTTGAATGCTAGGTAATCATTATAGAAGCGTCTGTGGCCTGTGGTAAGGAAAACCCCTTGGCATCGTTAGCCAAAGTCTCTGTCTATATATCCCCCTCATCAGTTACACAGTTGAGCTTGAAACTCTTTATTCTCTTCCTCCTTTTTAAATGTGTTTGTTTTGTTTGTGGATTTGTAGAGGGCGGACCATTCAAAGGGGGATCTCATCAAACTATCTATTTTCAGTCGTTTTGAAGAGAAGAGCGTTTACACTACACAATAATGAATCATACAGAAGTCGTTAATCCTCACAGACCTACTTATGTCTAAGTGCGATGTTATACCGAGGATATTCGTCCTTTTCTGTAGGCTTAGGCTGAGTTCGATTCTTGGTTTAACAGGATTAGACACTGCATTCTGACGAAAGCCAAAGTACGTTGCTTTTTCTGTTCGCTGAAATGGACATGAGTCATGAGATGAGAACATTTCAATCGATAGAGATGAAAGAGATCTATATGAGTGCTGTAATGGGCTGCAACTATATTGAACTTTCGGGAAAAAGGGGGGTGGGGGTGGGGGGTGAAACTGGGAGAATCCCTTTTGGGATTAGCTGGTCTACCAAAAGTTATCATGACTTGTGCGAGCCGGCTTTTGTTGGAAAGGATAAGGATAATGTACGGCACTGAATATAGCCAACACGTCTAGCCCACACTGCGGTCAAAAATTCATGGCGCAACTTATTGTCAAATATCTCCTCTACTATCGAACATAAACTCTCCCGCTTTTGCACAGGGACGAGTGTCAATTTGTCTTAACAGATCAATATTATTGTAAACAATTGTTAGCTCTATTTTAGAACATTTCTTAATAAATACTTATTTAAAAAATCCTAGCGGGTAGTTTCTACTCATTTTAAAGGGTTTACAGCTGGGACGATATAAGGCTTTTAAAAACAAATCCGTCATTTTTTTTCCTAATCGCGAGATATCTTTATTGAACTCATGTTTAGAAAACTATTAGAGCTAAAAGTGTTCATTATAAAATTAATTTCTTGTATCCAGTTTTGCCACTAAAATCATTGGTGAGCTGTGACGTAACCCATAATATGCGCATACATAATGTGTGTGGGAGATTTGTAGTGTTTTATATAAACCTATGAAGAGAATTTTTAAAAATCTAGCTTCAACTGTAGTGGAAAAATATGATTAAATTAAGACAAATTGAGACGAAGTGCGGTGCAAAGCATGGGAGACATTGATTTTACCGTTATAAAGATATTTGAGGATAAGTTGCGCCACGAATTTTTGACCGCACTAGGCTAGGCCCTATAGGCCTTGCCAAAGATAGTAAATAACAAGATGGGCCACTCAGGAAAAAAAAGTGTTCGCAGGAAGTATGCTCTTTGCTTCAGATGGCGCTGCAGTCTGTTTAGAAGCTCTCTTTCGTTTTTCCAGAAGAAGAATAGGAATAGCACCTCCTTGCGTGCGCAGATCGACTGCTGTTCATCAGCAGTTCGGGTTCGTTCAGTGCGGAGTTTTAGGGTTTTGTTTTATTTTAATGACCTCTCGCCTTTCATTCTAAAGTCAAATTAAACGAAGAAAACAATCACCCTTTCCTCCAGAAGAGGTTTTTTGTCAGCGTAACCATTTTAAAAAAGCGTTCTTCCAAAATTCATAAAAAAACTTGCTAGTTTCACTTTGATTTTTTAAACTCAAGTAGGATAACTGTTCGCAAAAGGTGCGCTTTTGTGAAGAGGGCGTCACCGAATTTTGAGGACACTTTTTTAATTGGCTCAAAGAGAGAAGTGGCCCATCTTGTTAATATGTACTATCTTTGCTAAGGCCTTTGTAAATTTAGACTCGGGAGCTGCAGCAGGGTTGCCAGATAAAAAACAAAAACAAACAAATAGGAGGCCGAAGCTTGTCAGGTTGGAAGCCAAATAGAAATTAGGAGGCCAATTTTCGAGGCCAAGTGGTAAAAAGATCTTAATTATTAAATCCTGTTATTGCTTATCGCTAATTTCTATTGTTCTGCTCCCATTTCTGTTATCTTCCTCAGTCCTCTTGTACAGCCTTTAGCTCTTAACCTCACATTTACCAAATACTGCTTGAAGACTAACGTCTTGAAGCACAATAATTTGCATGTAGATCTAGAGGTGAACTAAAAATTTTAGTTCACGGGAACAATTTAACAACAGATAAGCGTACATATATTATATATACAAGTTCTATTTACAAGGCACTATACTCCTGATATCTGCAAAGCTGCATCTACACCAGCAGTGCTATCTTCTTGTGATGTGGCAGCTGGTTAAAGTGCAGATGCAGCGGATGAAGCCTTGAGTGTAGCTGATACAAATTCTCACTAGTGTGTGCAAAAATCATCACAGGAGTATCAGAAAAGTTGTGGAAGCCTTTTCCATTCCAAACAAGATTGGAGCGAATTCTTATTATTGCATCAAGTAGGCATATCTGCACCCTATTTCTAAGCTTTGTTTTAACAGCAGTCGCTAAGGAAAATAATCTTTCCGCAACAGCATTGATGGCAGGAGTTGTGAGGCACGTCGGTGCATAAATATGGCAATATTTATACATGGGCCTAAATGATATATGTTCTAAAGCTCCAAACCAAAACTGCTCAGAATCATAAGGAATTCCTGTTTGCTTGAAAGTGAAAGGTTTTTCCTGTTGCCAATTAACAAAGTTTACTTTTCGATATTTTCAACCTGTGTCGATACTGTAAGTGTTGAAATGGCAATTCACTAATTTTTGCTAAGAAAATTAATTTTGGCTTAAGACACAACTTGGTGAAAGCAGACTCGGGTTTTTAAAAGCATCTCTTGCTTGTGGAATTCGTTTGTTCACCTGTGTGAGAGTGTCAACTAAAATTCCTTACATCTTTGCTTGATGTCGTCCTTGTGGGGGATGTTTGCAGTTTCTTTTTCAAGCAGTAGAAGTACTAGAAGGGGCAATTTTGGCGTTTCGCTTCCACGAAAAATCTATACATGATTTCTAATTTGGTTTAGTGACGTGTATAGAGAGAAAAAGGGGGAAGTCCAAAAATGCTTTATTAAATTATATCTTTCTGGTGCTGGGAGTGAGGAGTCCAAATGGAGGCTAGGAAGCCAAAAAAAATTTTGGGAGCTAAGAGATTTTTCAGGCCAAATTTATGAAATTTGGTCTCCAGGAGGCCAAACGGGCAACCCTGAGCTGCAGACCTCTCGACCAATGATAGCACATAACAAGATGGGCCACTTCTCTCTTTGAGTCAATTAAAAAAGTGTCCTCAAAATTTGGTGGCGCCCTCTTCACAAAAGCG
>NW_004797277.1:1686830-1689313 GCF_000002075.1 Aplysia californica | reverse complement strand
TTTGCGAACAGAGTTACCCTACTTGAGTTGTTAAAAATCAAAGTGAAACTATCAAGTGTTGGGATAAATTTCGGAAGAACGCTTTTTAAAAATGATTACGCTGACAAAAAACCTCTTCCGGAGGAAAAGGAGATGGTTTTCTTCGTTTAATTTGACTTTAGAATGAAGGGCGAGAGGTCATTAAAATAAAAAATAAAAACCTAAGACTCCGCACTGAACGTACCCGAACCGCTGATGAACAGCAGTCGATCTGCGCACGCAAGGAGGTGCTATTCCTATTCTTCTTCTGGAAAAACGAAAGAGAGCTTCAAAACAGACTGCAGCGCCATCTGAAGCAAAGAGCATACTTCCTGCGGACACTTTTTAGGCTGAGTGGCCCATCTTGTCTTGTACTATCTTTGCTCTCGACTCTCGAAGTATTCGAGCGCGCGGAGACTTCGCTATGTAAATCGACTACGATACGTCGTAAATGCAATGATAGTACATAACAAGATGGGCCATTTCTCTCTTTGAGCCAATTAAAAAAAGTGTCCTCAAAATTCGGTGGCGCCCTCTTCGCAAATGCGCACCCTTTGCGAACAGAGTTACCCTACTTGTGTTTAAAAAATCAAAGTGAAACCAGAGAGTATTTAATTATAGAGAGCGGAAACGAAGCCTCTTTTCGCGTATCCAGGTCACCAGCTGATCGTGAAACGAGGCGCGGTAAACAAAGCTAATGGCGGCTGTCGGCAGTCGCAAGTCACCCGCAAGTGTAACTGGTGTTCTGCGGCAGTCTGCGTCCGTGCCAATTCAAGATCGCACAATTACCAGACCTAGCATTCTTTAGCTTTCCAAAGGACCCTGAAATGTAAAAATTTGCACATGTACTTTTTCATTAACCTTATTTAATATCGTTTTTCTCATGTGTAGATCTAGATCTAGATCTAGATCTAGGCTTGCTTATCTAGATCTAGATTCTAGGCCTTACTAGATATCTAGATCTATCTAGATCTAGATCTAGATTTAGATCTAGAATACCTGGACTCTAGACCTAGATCTAGAATCCTAGAGATATAGATCTAGATATAGATCTAGATGTAGATATAGATCTAGATCTAGATTAGATAATAGATTGTAGTATTGTAGATCTAGATCTAGTATCAGTGTCCGGGTCCTGATTAGAACTAGATCTAGATCTAGATTCTAGATCTAGATCTAGATTCTAGGTCTAGAAGGGCCTAATGTAGCGGGCCTAGTGGGTCTACTAGGACCTGATCTAGATCTAGATCTATCCTTGGGCCTTATTATCATAGCATAGACATATTATAATGTTTGCTTCTACACATTCCTTCCTCTAATTCTTCACAACACATGCGACAGTGCAGTCGATTAGCCTAGTTACTGTTCGTCCCGTCATGCCAGGACGAAACATTGTTGTTAAACCTTGGAGGACGAAACATTGTTGTTAAACCTTGGAGGACGAAACATTGTTGTTAAACCTTGGAGGACGAAACATTGTTGTTAAACCTTGGAGGACGAAACATTGTTAAACCTTGCTATAACTTAACTAGATCTAGCGAATAATACACGTTTTTCTGGGGGGGGGGGGGGGGCTCTGATCGTGGTCTATAGAGTTTAGAGTTACAGTGTTTGCCTCTCATTCAATAGGTCTGAAACATGACTGGGACAGACATTTTTCTTCTCTAAAGTTTTCTCTTTTCACCTCCCGGCTCAATATGTTTTGTCATCTGTTTTCCTCCTCACTTTCTGCCCCCACCCCCCCACCCCCCACACACACACCCCTTTTGCCTCCTCCTCTGGGGCTCCTGGCTCTTTCTGCAGCCTTTAACTACATGTACTACTACTGCCACTCATTGACTCCTTTTATCTGACTGCTGTCTTTCAGTCACCTGACCTTATGGTAAGTAAGATCTAACACCTAGCCTTCTCGAATAAGGGCGAAAAATGTCGGAGGTCCCGTGTGTAAGTTGCGCAAGTTAATTAAGGATCCCTTCGTATTCTTAAAATCAAAAGAGTAGGCTAGGCTTTGGCCCCCACCTGGGCAAAATTAAAAATTCCTACCAAAGTGAAAAAATTTAGTGTGCCCCGCCTGTTCATATGAGACCTATATGCTGTCGCAGGCGCCGTAAAGCGCTTACCCCCCCCCCCCCCCCCCCCTCCAAAAAAAGAAAATAAAAGAAAATACCGTATTTAATACGCTATAACAGTGTTTAAAGTGATCTGAATTTAAAGAATTTTTGGGGATCACCCAGTATTGATTTCCCCTTTAATTCTTCATCAGTTTGAGAGTGAGTGGGCATTGAAAATTCACTGATAAGTTCCATTTTTTAAAAGTTAAAAATTACATATCATCGTCTTCATACTCTCTCTCTCTCTCTCTCTCACACACACACACACATACACACACACACTCTCTCTCTCTCTCTCTCTCTCTCTCTCTCTCTCTCTCTCTCTCTCTCTCTCTCTCTCTCTCTCTCTCTCTC
>NW_004797277.1:1683281-1686730 GCF_000002075.1 Aplysia californica | reverse complement strand
AAAAAGAGTGGGTTGGGCTTGGGCCCCCCCCGGGGCCCAATTAAAAATTCCTACCAAAGTGAAAAAATTTAGTGTGCCCCGCCTGTTCATATGAGACCTATATGCTGTCGCAGGCGCCGTAAAGCGCTTACCCCCCCCCCCCCCCCCCTCCAAAAAAAGAAAAGCAAAGAAAACACGCTATAAAAGTGTTTCAAGTGATCTGAATTTAAAGAATTTTTGGGGATCACCCAGTATTGATTTCCCCTTTAATTCTTCATCAGTTTGAGAGTGAGTGGGCATTGAAAATTCACTGATAAGTTCCATTTTTTAAAAGTTAAAAATTACATTATCATCGTCTTCATACTCTCTCTCTCTCTCTCTCTCTCTCTCTCTCTCTCTCTCTCTCTCTCTCAC
Source organism: Aplysia californica (assembly GCF_000002075.1). Lineage (NCBI taxonomy): Eukaryota > Metazoa > Mollusca > Gastropoda > Aplysiida > Aplysiidae > Aplysia > Aplysia californica. The sequence continues at coordinate 1,686,337 of NW_004797277.1, read as the reverse complement.
ACACACACACACACACACACACACACACACACACTCTCTCTCTCTCTCTATCTCTCTCTCTCTCTCTCTCTCTCTCTCACACTGTAGACCTGGAGAATGCATCCGTAGGCTATGTACCGTGGCGCTTCGACTCCTCCTCTGCGGAACTGACTAGATAGAGTAGTGAACCATTTGTAGTATTTAATTCTTTTTAAAATTGAAGCTTCTCATCAGAATTAAACCAATCCAAATATGCCAGGCAAGATTCAAGTTTATTGTATGAAAACTAGACTGCATCCTAGATCAGAGTAGTCCACCTAAGAAAAGGCACTCAAATGCCTTCCGTCTTAATTATCTCTTTAAAAAAAATTATTTTATTATTTTATTTATTTGTTTGTTTATTTATTTATCAGTTGCGACCGCCGTAAAACCTCTATTAAAACTTTTTTTAAAACTTTTCTTTTTTCTTTTTTTTTCTTTTTTTTTTTTGGGGGGGGGGGGGGGGGTTTAGATGTGGGATGAATGTCATTTAACTATCCAAAAAAGATTTTAATTTTAAAATCTCCAGTAGATGTACTTTCTCAAAACTGTTAATCAATCAAGCACTTTTCTCTTTTATGAAATGAAACTAAAGGAGTAAACCTAGATCTATATTCTATATAAATCTATGAATTTTGCAACATTTAACTGCACACGTGAGAATATGGGCCTCCACAGTGTATTATTTATTGTGAGCCCCGGTCTATAGTATAGGCCTACCTGTAAAGCTATGTGTTACAATCTAAGTTTTTCGCACTCCTACCAAAAAGTTATAATATATTTCTGATGTAAAAGATAAAAATGGGTAATGAATTTAGAATTATCGGAAGGCTGACTTTGGTTCTCAAGATAGTAAGTCACCTCTATACGTGTACCATGGAAATGCATTGTCACAATTGTGCGCTGAGCAATTTGAACTGTGGAAATTTGCATATTGAACAATTCTAGTGCTGAATGCTGTGCCCATGCTGTTTACTGTTCCAAACTCTCCAAAATAAATAATTATTGTTCCCTCCAGGCCAGTTCCAAAGGATACAGGTCCTGTCCATGACAAAAGATCAAGTGTCTGCAATGTGATGTGAGAGTTTTGAAGAAGAAATTAAAAGCGGAAAAAACAAACCTTGACATCTAAGAAGACTGCTGTAATAGATCTACTACGGAATACATGTAACAAAATTAAAGAGACAAAGAAATTACAAAGCTTACTTAATTAATTAAGGAAGTGCTAGCTTGACCCTGTCAGGACCACCCTTGAAGTTTGTAATGTCCCAAATGTATGTGCCTGACAGAGAAGTATGGACAAAAGAATCAACAAGAGACAATGCATAAGGCAAAGCAGTCTAAGATTAGTAAGTAAGACTGTCACATTCACCCACTTGTAAGAGCCAGTTTCAGTAAAGTGCTATTAAGCCATGAAAGATGCATAACGTGTTCATATTATATAATATTGATTATAAAGGCCCCTGGTGGGTTCGATCTGTCGCATTGTATTCCTGATTTTATTCATATGCCCATAGCCTACACAAAACGAAATCTGTTTTCTGTTTCTACAGTTTGTTGCATTTCCTCATCATTGCCTATAGGAGATCTATAATATGCTATTGCATGCTCTCTTTGTTTTCTCGCCAACTCTTCCCTACCCACAGTACAGACCCCATGCATGGCTAATATAATGTAACTAATTAATAAAATAAGTAAAAATGTATTAACCTTTATTAGGCTATCTTAGATTAAAACTGCTTATGTTGTAAGCTAGATCAAAGTTATATTTAGGCTAAGGCAGGCATATTTTTATTATGCTGGAAGCCTACAGATCTAGATCTAGATGTCTTTTTTTTCTTATGTAACTACTGACACTGACTAGATTTTTTAGATTAGATCTCTCGAATCTAGATCTAGATAATCTAGATCTAGATGTAGATATGTAGATGTAGATCTAGATCTAGTTTTCGGTCTACGTTATCAAGACATGTATATTGGCTTTACGCCAGATCAACATTATTTTATAACTAGGCCTGGATCTAGAATTCAATTTTTAAATCTGTTGTCCTGTTTTCTTCCACATGTGTAAATTTTTCTGTATGCCAGAAGAGTATAGATTGTAGAGGCAGTGTTTACAAATATGCAACCTTGGCCAGTTCTCTGATTGCGCTAGACCTAAGCCGCAGAAAGCTAGGCCTAGGCCCCTCTAGATACGACGCGCTTCGTTTCGATAAGGCCTAGGCCTGGGCTAGACGCGACGCGCTTCGCTGTCGATACCGCGCCTGGTTATTTTTAGCTCGCGTCTCAGCGGTCACGTTCGCAAATGCACTGTTGTCACGGACCGCGAGGCCTCGTTTCCTGTCTCTATATTTTAGTGTCTCTGGTAGAACTCTGTGACCCTCAGCCAAGAGGATGCTGAAACTTTCCGAAATCACAAAAGAGTTCCCCTACCGGGTCTGTATACTTTGTGACTTTATTCCCGGTTACCGGGTCTGTATACACTCCCATTATCGAAAGCTAGGAATCGTAGGAATCGACTTCGAACCCAATTACTTACTTTCTAATGAAGTGATTTCTTCCGGTGGTGTCCTGGTTGGCTCGAAACATCTTCAACATTTAGGATAACCTTAGTTTCGGAACACTACGAATCATCAACTTTTATTTTTCAAAAATAAATTCTTTAAAAAAGAAAGAAAGAACATTTTAATGATTAAAGTAACTGGTAACCCGTTGGTTTACTTAAAGGGTGACCTTATTTAGGCCACATATGGCCTAAATAAGCTAAACCCCCCTCCCTTACCTTATTTGGGCCACAGGTGGCCTAAATAAGCTAAACCCCCCTCCTTTACCTTATTTAGGCCACACCTGTGGCCTGAATAAGCTAAACCCCCCTCCCTTACCTTATTTAGGCCACACCTGTGGCCTAAATAAGCTAAACCCCCCTCCCTTACCTTATTTAGGCCACATATGTAGTCAAAATAACCAAACCAATGTAAAGCATTGTTTTCTTTACAAGTTACGTTATTATCTCTTTAAAACTCTTCACATCCATTTTC
>NW_004797277.1:1674263-1683181 GCF_000002075.1 Aplysia californica | reverse complement strand
AGCTCGCATCTCAGCGGTCACGTTCGCAAATGCACTGTTGTCACGGACCGCGAGGCCTCGTTTCCTGTCTCTATATTTTAGTGTCTCTGGTATAACTGAACACAAAATATCCTTTGGCGCAGTCGGCACTCCGCAGTGAAAATACAATGTCGAAGCAAATAATGGCGATCGCTACAAAAGGACTGAATTTAACTTCAACTGGGATTTCCTCTTACACATTTATCTTAATGAAAATACAATAGTGCAACACTACGTTTCAAGTTGTAGGTACTGGCAAAGTTTCATATTTTTTTAATTCGATAGTTTTTGAGAATATACAGTTCGCAAAATTTGGCCTTAGCTCCATTAGTAGTAAGATTATTATTATTATTATTATTATTATTATTATTATTATTATTATTATTATTATTATTATTATTATTATTATCATTACTAGGATAATCATCATCATCATCATCATCACCATCATCCTCATCATCATCATCATCATCATCATCATCATCATCATCATCATCATCATCATCATCATCATCATCATCATCATCATCATCATCATCATCAGGAATGTTCAGGAACAATGGCAATTCGAAAGGAATTATTTGGACGAGTGGAGGTGTCGCTAAGCATATTGACAATGGAGCCGAAAAAGAGCCTCTCTCTCGCTCGAATATTTCTTCGTGAAGTCCGCCAGACCCATTAAGGAAACAAAAAACAACAACCCATCATCATCATCATCATCATCATCATCATCATCATCATCATCATCATCATAATCATAGTGATATTCATAGTATCATTCATGATCGTGATCATACCTAAATCTTAGAAAAATTGCCGTGGAAGACTGCTAAGACTAAAATAGATCTGTCTCTCTCCTTCCCTCTCTCCCTCTCTCTCTCTCTCTCTCTCTCTCTCTCTCTCTCTCTCTCTCTCTCTCTCTACCCCCGCCCCTCTCAGGTCCTCCGCCCAGTGGCCTTCGCTGGAGAACTGTGTTATCTTGGGAGAATCGGAGAACCGTGGACAGCCCAATGGCTTCTGGAACGGCTCCTATCTCTTCGTGTATGACCGCAGTCAGCCTTTTTATTGGGACAGGTGAGAGGAAATTGGCGTTTCTGTTCTTGTTGTTGGTGGTGGTGGTGGTGGCGGCGGTGTGTTGTTGGTGGTGCTGGCGTAAATGTAATATCATTTTTTATTATTCTCATATTGTAAAATTCTTAAAATACGTTAATTATACGTGTCACGTCAATTTTTGGTCACAGCTTTTGTTTATATGCCATGCTCTTGATAAAAATACCTTCTAATCTTGAATATAAGCAAAGATCTCTGCTATGGTAAGAGGTGTGGGTCGCCGGACGTCAGATGTGAATTGAGTGAGCAAATGGCTACTAAAGTTTGATATTTCCAAAGCTTGAGTGTCCTTGCTAATTGCAAATTCACCTTTTCTCTGCCTTTTCTCAGCATTATTCAGTCAAATTTACACAAATGTGTTTTTAAAAGGTCATAAAACGTATTAAGCCCACCCCACCCTCCCCCAAACCCACCCACACTCATAGCCACAGTCACACACACTCACTCACACACATACACTCACACACTCACACACACACTCAAACACAAACAAACACACACACACACACACACAAACACACTCACACACACACACACACACACACACACACACACACACACACAGACAAAATTTGCCCAGGTAGCAGTAAAAAAATCCGTAATTTTCATTTAATAATAATATTAATATTATTAATAATAATATTATTAATAATAATAATAATAATAATAATAATAATAATAATAATAATAATAATAATAAATTGCATTTATATAACATCAAAGAAGTGTTCAATGCACTGCACAATAATACAAAGAACATACGAAGCCCATAGCTCCTATAGTAATCCTCTTTCTCTCTCTCGCTAGTCTTACTCTATCTCTGTCTGTCTGTCTGTCTGTCTGTCTGTCTGTCTGTCTGTCTGTCTGTCTGTCTGTCTGTCTGTCTGTCTCTCTCTCTCTCTCTCTCTCTCTCTCTCTCTCTCTCTCTCCCCCCCCCCCCTCTCTCCAGTACATACTTGAGTAAAGACAATCCCACAGAGCCAACCCAGACACCCTCGCACACATTGATGAATTCACACAATCATATATTCTTACGGAACAGAACAGCATGATTCAACGATACTGAGAGAACATAATAGATACTGAGAGAACATAATAATATTTGTTTTGGGAATGTTGGAAATTACAAATTGAAGCTGGACTGAAACAAATGCGTTTTAAGTGCTGATTAAACTTTTTATAAAGTGGTGGACTCCCGCAGATGAGCTGGTAAAGCGTTCCTCATGGAGGGGGCGTGGTGTGAAAAAGCTCTCCCTCCGAGTCTCTGACTTTTGCTTTGGACAGGTCTTAAAAGTCTTTTCGTCGCTGATCTTAAAGGCCGACATGGTATATATTCGATGACCATGTTGTTGACGCACTTAAAACAAAGAACAATTATTTTGTACTGAATCCGTGCTTTCGCCGGGGGCCTATGTAGTTGAATTAGCATTGGTGTTATATTATGCTCTTTGAGAGATTTCTTTAAAATTATGCGAGCAGCTTGGTTCTGGAGTCGCTGTAATCTATTTAACGTTTCAGTGGGAAGGTTTCCAAACAAAGAATTGCAGTAATCAAGACGTAAAAGGACAAAAGAAGAGATGAGGGTTTTGATGGAATCTACGACACTAAGATACGTTGACATCTGTCCTATTCTGCGCAGTTCTAGATAAATTACCTTACATAGATGGTTTATATGATGGTGCATAGAGAGTTTGCAGACAAAATAAACGCCTAGATTTGTCGCTTTATCTGTGAAAAAGATGTTATCATTACCAATACATATATGGTCAAAATTGCAAAGCAATATCCCTGGTTTGGCATTGCAAAACAGAACTTCGGTCTTATCATCATTCATTTTAAGTCTGATATCATCCATTTTTTTTACCTTCACAATACATTTTTTTCCATGCTGGTAACTAGACAATTGAACTTTTAGGTAAAACAGACTTGTACAGCTGAGTGTCGTCCGCGTACATTGTGTAGTTAACGTCGTGCTTCTTAATTATTGAACCTAAGGGCTTTGTATATAGTGTGCATAAGAATGGTACGAGCACGGCCCCTTGGGGCACGCCAAATTGCAAGCTGAAAATGGATGACATTTCACCATTTACAAGTATAGACTGTGTAGGATTAAACAAATAGGACTCAAACCATTCAAGAACAGTCCCAGATAGGCCGAAGCTATGGCCTAACTTCCTGATTAAAATTGAATGATCGATGGTATCAAATGTAGCACTTAGATCGAGTAAGGCAAGGACAGACACTTTGCCTTCGTATGCTTCACAAAGGATGTCATTCTGGACTTTTAAAGTTATGAAACGCTCTGTAGGCCGACTGATAGCATTCTAAAAGATTATTTACTTCAACATGTGCTCTTAATTGAGATAGGACAACTTTTTCTAAGATTATAGACAAACTTGGTAGGTTAGAGACCGGCCTATAGTTCTTAAACTCATTATGGGATAACGACTGTTTCTTTAGTAGAGGTGTTACGACTGTGTGCTTAAAACACGAAGGCACTGTTCCTGGAAGCAGTGAATCATTAATAATAGCTGTTACAACATCAATAACAACGTCAAGATCGTTGACTAAATAAAGGTGTCGGGATAGGGTCAAGGCATCAGGACTTTGGTGGTGACGACAGTATGATCTCTTTCACTGAGTCCTGTGAAACAGGTTTAAAATTACATAAAAAGTCCCCGTGGAACTCCTTGAATTCAGGTGCAGATGAACCGTGTTTATCTAATGTGTCTCTTATAGTAGCATTTTTTTCCGCAAAGAATGTTCCAAAGTTATCTCCTGTGGGAGAAGCACCAGGAATAGAAGCAGATTCAGATTTTCCACAAAGTAAATGAACAAGGCGAAAGAGACTTTTAGATGTTTTTGACTTTGATATCATGTTATTGTAAAAGAAAAGTTTCGCTACGATTATGAGTTCTCTGACTTTTCTTTGAAATTGTCTTTATATGTCCCTGTGCACGGTGAGTTCTTGTGCCCGCCATCTCCAATCTGCGTGTCGTCTCTCCGCTTTGCCTGCCTTTATCTCCAGTGTCATCCACGGAGCCGACGGTCGATCTGAAATAGTACTGGATCTGAGTAGGGCTTGTTGGTCAAGAACACCCCTCGCCATGGTGCTATAACTATCTGCCTTGCTTACACATGACAGGACTTTGATGGCATCGCACTGCATTATGTTGAAGAGCGCCTGATTTCACCGCGATGCAACACATATTATGAATCTCTCAGGGCATGGCTATTTTAAATCTAAACCAATGCCATTTCGCAGACACAACCCCATCCAAGGTATCGCCTTCCTGGACGGCCCAATCTCCGTAAACAACGTGTGGTTTAACAACTTCCAGCCAGACACCAACTCCGAGCACTTCAGCCACGCCTCGGGAGCTCTCGGCTTTTTCCGTGGACAGAAGTGGCAAACATCCACCTTGAACCAGGTCTCCAATCTAGGCTGGGGATTTGACGACGTGGTGAGTGATCAGACTCGGTTCTGAAATGATTTGCACCCTCATTGTTGTTGTTGTTGCTGCTGTTGCTATTGTTGTTGTTATTTTTGTTGTTGCTGCTTGTCGTAGTTGTTGTTTTCTTTATTCTCATGGCGATGTTTCATCATCACCACACGTCTATCTTCGTCTGCACAGATTCGTCTTTACCATCACGATCACCCACAAAACTTTTAATATACGCAACATGAGCATCATACCCATCACCGACGTAATCCAGTGCGTCTTTTTTTTTCCTCGTTCCTTTTTCTTTTCCTTTTCTCCTCGTTCCAGTTTATTCTTCTGCACTCTTCATCTTCTCCATCTCCCACCTCCTCTAGTTTCTCCTTCACCTTTTCCTCCTCCTCTATCTCCTCTTCCTCCTCCCCCTCGTCCCCCTCCTCCTTCTTCTTCTCCCGCTCCTCCGTATCCACATAATCATCATCATCATCACCATTTGCAGCAGTCTCTCAAAAGAGACAGCATCTTTGCTCATAAGAACTCCAAAACATACAGCAATGTAAAAGAGTGTCACTTTAAGATCGCGGTTAATACTTAAAGACAAATTCCTTTTGGCTTCCAAATATCATGTTCAAATCTGAAACGTAAAACTTCAGTATGGAGAAAGATATTTTTACTAAACAAGTTGTATAGCTGTTGTTGTTTTTTTTATTGATCACCCTGTATTTAACAAATCTATCATCCAGTCAATTCATTGATCAATATCTACCCAGATGGAAGGAAACCGCATCTTTGACGGCGACGAAACAATCCATGGCTTCTCTAACTACACGGGTGACCTTCAGGCGACCTTCAGGTTATATACCACTAAATGTTCTTGATAAATGCTACTTTTTAAGGGGTGGTGGGGCACCAAAAAATGGTGTTTGGGGGTGAAATTATGAAAACTGGAGTTATCACTTATTATAATTATTTCCAGGATATTTCCTGAACAATGTCCAATAACGTATGTGAGCATTTCTGTACCCTAAACTGGTGTTTGAAGGGATTTTAGAGGAGAGGGTAGAGACTTTTTAAAAGAAAATAATTGCAACTTTTTGTCTCAGAAATTGTTGTCAGCAGATGTCGTGGTTAACTGAGTAATCGACTACACATCCTCGTGAGGATGTTTAGATTTATCGTTCTTGCCTTGTGCACTTTCGCAGGCAGGCCACACATTGTCAGTGTGCGACTTTTTTTTGGAGTTTTAAGACGTCTTGCAGTTAATAGAAAGTGAACTACATGTGGAATTGTGAATTCTAATGTTCTAGGAGCTAATCAATCGTTTTGGACCCAGGTTTGGCTGCATAACATTGACATTTTAATGTACATTTTAAATTATTTTAAGTGTGTACAAGGCCATACTCGGTCAACTCAGGCTTTGACCAAAGCCAACATCCGGGCCAACAGCACGCTTTGCAGTTTGTCTTGGTGTTGTGAGTCGTGAGTAGCATCTTCCTGCGGCGTGTATTGCACAGAGAGTAGCGTTGTTGTGGAGTGTGTTACGTGTAAAATAGATCATGTTGAGACACAATGGCAGACGAAGTGAAGTCACTATGCAGGAAGATAGTAGAACTGAGTTACGGTATGACCCGAGCCCTGTCAGAGACTGTACAACATATGACAGCCCCATAGCTATTGGGGCCTGTGCTGCTGACATTTAGAAGGAGTTTGAGGACATTCGTGGCTGTGTTGCCAAAATTATCTTGCCTCCTTGGCTTAACGTACATGACTCCCCAGTTGGGGTGAAACAAGAGCACAAACAAGCATTAAGAATCTTATCAAAATCAGCAATTTTTACAGAAACGGCATTGAAGGTTTTATCTTCGCTGCCTAAAGACGAAAATGACGGTTAAACATATCGGCTGGAGATGTGAACGCAGTGTTGACTATTCTTTCAGCTTCGACCCAGTTCCTACATGGGGAGTATTCCAACATTTTGGTGAAAAGTTCATTCGACGAAGAAACCTCTAGGCTCTTTAGTAACCTTGAAAATATTTCAGCCGCATTTTCAGAACTGTCCCTTCAAAACAGAAGAATAGCTGCAGAGCTGTCTGCAGTGAGCAACGTGTTAACCAAAGGAGCAGAGGTCGGCCTTAACGCCATCAGCAGGGCTCCCAAGGGTACCGCTACATGACACCCAGCTGGCGCGGTAGCGGCAGGAGTTTTTCTAGTTTCCAGAGCCCAACACAGTTTCCGCGACAGCCGTTCCAAAGGTCCCAGGGACCAATGCGGAATGACTAGACAGCCCTGGATGGAGCCTTTGAATTTCGAAGGAGCGTCGATCAGACAGAAACTGTCAGAGTGGAGAAAGGTTACACAGGCTGTTAAAGTGTTAGACTGGGCAGAAAATGGTGTCACCCACAGTGGGTCGGGGGCATATAAATAGACCCACTGCACCGCCAGCAGGAGGTGCAACCCCTTCACTGGCGATTTGTCGCCCATGGACATCTACGCTCAGGTACACATGGGCGACACTTGCTTTGGTGTATCTATTTCCCGATACAAGTGTACAGCTAAAATCAATTTGCTTTGTTTTACAAAATAATATTTTAAATGTTGAATTATTCCTGCCTTCCTCTACTGCTTGTTTTGCCGAACTTGTACAAAGCACTTCATTTTGTAATGAAGTTTGACATATTTGTGTACAAGAAGAAGTGCCAACTAGAAATCTAGAATCTAGATCTAGATCTAGATCTAGGTCTTGACTGGGAGGTGAGCACTGAATTCTCCCTCTTTCTCTCTCTCACTCTCTCTCTTTCTCTCTCTCTCTGACTCTCTCCCCATCTCCCCTCACCCCGTTATCCTGGGGGGACGGACTGAGAGAGGGAAGAAGACACTCCGGTATCTTTCACTCCCCCGACCTGTCATAGTTCTTTTTGCGTAAATATGTCTACAGCACAGTGAGCTGTGAGTTGGGTGGGCTGGATGACGGCATCTAACAACCAAAGAGCTCACCGTCAGCTCACTGTGCTGTAGACATATTTACGCAAAAAGAACTATGACAGGTCGGGGGAGTGAAAGATACCGGAGTGTCTTCTTCCCTCTCTCAGTCCGTCCCCCCAGGATAACGGGGTGAGGGGAGATGGGGAGAGAGTCAGAGAGAGAGAGAGAAAGAGAGAGAGTCAGAGAGAGAAAGAGGGAGGCACGGAGGAAACAGACAGACAGACAAACAGCTTGATTAGCTGACGACAGTCCCCCTCAATCCAGCCTTGACTATCAAATATTTATATATTGTGACACCAGCCATCCATGTCCAATTGCTGTTTAAGCCTTCTTATCGATCCTTGACCACCCTCTCTAACACACTTTCCAAATCTCCACTGGAGGCTCCCCGATGGTCCGGCTCATCCCCCACAGTGCCGGGTTCGGCGGTTAGTCCCATCTCCGTTTTAGCCTTTGAGCAAGGCAAATTTTTTCTCTCCCTCCCCCCCACCCCAAAAAGTGCCTTGTTAGGCCAACACTTGATTACCCCCGCCATCCATCCCCCGCACACCTCTTACTTATGTACACAGCTATCACCACTGTGCTATTAGTTTTAAATGTGGCGTTTGTCATGTCTTATCACCAGAGATTAATGACAACTGACGATCGTCGGCAGTAAATGTTTGGCCATTTGTTAGTACTTGACAAGCTCAGACTTTATATGAAAAGATATGGTCTCATATCCGCCTATTGGTATCATTTTTTCATGTTTATGTACATTTCAGAATTTTTTGGTGCTTACTTCCCCTTGTGATTGAATTGCCTATGTTGACGGGAGGTATGAAAAAGGTTGTGAGGGAATTGGGGGGGGGGGGGGGGGATATCATGGTAGATGTCTCTATGTGTGTGGGGGGGTTTTTTTTTATGGGGGGGGGGGGGGGGGTTGAATTCAGTATTAGTTTTCCATGTGGCGAGCTTATTCGAAGTGAGTGGGAATTTCAGAAATTAATTTGATTACTTCCCCTTTTAATTGAATCGGGTACCTAGTCAATAAACTCACACTGATAGACTGGTACGAAAAGATATGTAAGATGAGGATGTATATGAGTTGTTAGTAATCTCTTAGCCCGATGCACGCGGTGTTAGACCCGCTCCAGTACGTGAGACTGCTGATGAGGCGCTTTCCGTCACAGTTGCCGCGCGACCGTGCACTACACTACGCCACACATCAAAATACAGCAAGAAAAATATAGCGTAAACTGATCCTGCGGACGGGGCGGGGATGTAGGATGGATAACGTATGACATAAAAGAGTACAAAACCAAGCAGAAGATATAGGGACGAATTTTGGCTAGCTTAGGCACCAAATGGAAACCCTACGCATTTGCA
>NW_004797277.1:1667970-1674163 GCF_000002075.1 Aplysia californica | reverse complement strand
AAAAGAACGGGATGAGAGAGAGAGAGAGAGAGAGAGAGAGAGAGAGAGAGAGAAGGAGGGGATGGGTGGGTAGGAGGGTGGATGGGAGGTTAATAGAGAAAGAGGGATAAAGAAAGAGTAAAGTTAGAGGAGGAGAGCCAACACGATGAGCGATGTCCTAGATGGACGTTGTGAACTGTAAATAGTCGTTACTGTGTTCAAATGTATTTTAATTCACATTGAACCACGTACATGTACTTCTTGATTGGTATCATTTTTTCATGTTCAACATTGTCGATGAGTCAAGAGTGGGATTTCTTCGACTCTGCCTATCAGGGCCAACCCAGAAAGGGTGAGGCATGCATGGCATTCCAACAGAAAGACAGATAATATACACTTATCTTGACAAAATAGACTTCCAAACACAGGGAATCGAACTCACATCATATGAGGGCAATGGCGAAGAACATCTGACGTCCACTGACAGATTGGCGTAAAAATTATTTCCTGATTTTGAAAAAAAAAAATACCCCCCCCCCCTCTAAAAAAATCCTTCTCGTTTATTATTTAATTTAGATATTTAGATTCGCCTCTTACGTAGTTTTACTATTTAAAAAACTATTATTTCTGATGTAGATTGATGCAAAGTCCTGCCTTTGACCCAGAAGGATATGGGCAAGAAATAGTGTAGTTTTGTCAGATACGTCGCTCTGGGACGCAGCATTATACATGATGTAGGCCTACCACAGACGCTGGTCGTTGCCATAGCCGGAGAGGAAACGGAGCAGACTAGATAACAAAGCTCTTAAAATTATCTACAATGCTTTTCATAATTAACATCATGTGGGAATAGTAACATATGAGTAGACAATTAACATGCCGTAAGATATTTCACAGGAAGCCCTCCCCGGATACACATAAGTAAACGCCTTGTTTCGCCCAGTCAATAAGCCTGGTATGTGACCACCATCACGTCGTAGGCCCACGTTCAGCGACACGATAGATAGGGGGCTCTCGTGGCCTGGAGGTTAAGGTGTTCGCCTCTCATTCATCAATAGGTCCTGGATTCGAATCCAGATAGCGACGGAATTTTTTCTTCTCTAAAATTTTCTCCTTTCACCTCCTTTCCTGCTCTCAAGCAATGTTCTGTCTGTCGTCTGCTTTCGTCCCTACTCTCTGCTCCCATTCCACTCACCACCTTTGCCCCCTCCTCTGGGCTTCGAACTCTTTCTGCAGCCTTTCTACTGCTTCTCCTTGGTTCCTTCTTACTGCTTTCTTTCAGCCACACCCATGATCTTCTGGTAGGAAAGATCTACACTTCGCCTTCTCGGACAAGGACGAAAAATATCGGAGTCCTGTGTGCAAGCTGCGCACGTTAAAGATCTCTTGGTTGTCTTAAAATCGACAAGAGTAGGCTTCGGCCGCCACCGGGCAAAATTCAAAATTTCATACCACCTGAAAATGTTTTACGGATCCAGCGCGCTTATATGTGCCCCCCCCCCCCCCAAAAAAAAAATACATACATAAATACATACATACATACATACATACATACATACATAAAAAAATCAAAATAAAAATAAAAATAAATAAATAAATATAAATAAATAAATAAATAAATAATTTTTAAAAAAATGAAATAAAATAAAACAAAATAAATAAATAAATAAATAAATAAATATAAATACAAATAAAAATAAAATAGATAAATAAATAGATAAAGAAATAAAGAAGGATTTGAGTATAGTTTAAATTGTATAATGTGCTTGATTGAATTACCCTTTGGGTATAATAATACGATATTGGATAACATGCTCGAGTGCCTCTTAATGAACAGAGATTAAAATTTTCTTTTTTAATATGCCTCATTGTTTCTGTTTTTCTTTTTTCTTTTCTTTCTAGTAGTCGTAGATCTATTCAAGGTATACTGTTAACGCAAGCTTTCAGAGACCTTTGACAATTAAAAGTCAATATAATTATAACATAATATTCTCGAAACTTCTATAATTTTGTTTTATCATCTCTTAAAAAGTATGTTTTATTGATTCAGAGGACCTAGGCTGTACCCCCCCCCCCTCCCCCCAAAAAAAAAAAAAAAAAATAAATAAACACCCAAAAAACACACACACAAACAATAAAACAAAAACAAACAAACAAACAAACAAAGAAAAGAAAAAACAAACCAAAAACAAAAACCCAACCAAACAGACAGACAGACAAACAAGAAAGAATCAGCCTTTATCCTGAGCTTACAAAAAGAGAAGCGACTCGTCTCTGTGGCCTTTGGTCTGCCGGTAATGGCGTTATCATTAGTGGTGCACTACTTGTGGACTCAAAGGCCGAGCCTGTGTCAAATCACTGCGACTATCTCAAGTGGATGAGTAGGGAGTGTGTGCGCGTACGGACAACCCACAATAGCACGCACTTTTTCAAAAAGCCGTCCTCTTAAGCAGGGGCATAAATGCACAATGCAGTTCTACTTTGAAATATATAAATTATTTCAGAACCGCGCACATTTTGTAACCAATGACTACATGAACATTTTTTGACGTGTAAAAAACACAATGTGTATCCTTTACCTCAAGATCCCATGGTAACGTTTTCGGTTCAAGCCCATTCTATAAGCCGATATTTCCTTCACACTTTAATTTGTTGTATTTTTTATCTTAGAAAAACCACAAAGTTTCAGTGACTATGGCTGACTTTTTAGTTCTGTACAAAACTGATTCAGGTCAATATTGCAAGTTTATGAGGTTCTTATTGTGATACCGTAGTGCAAAACTCAATTGAATCTGCTTTGTACATGTAGCCTACGACGCACAACGATAATGACGTAAAATGAATCGTTGAGCGAGATATCATTTTCCCATACCGTAGCCTTACTTATTGTTGTTTTTCTTTTCCATATTACAAAACGTAGATCTAAAATATGATAATTGTGCTTTTAGATCTATGTAAAGTTATCTTCAAGAGTTTTTGCGCGAACGTTACTGACTTACCGATACTGAAAAAGGTTGTGAGGGAAAGGGGGGGAGGTGCAGAGGGCGGGATGGATGTGTGTTTGTATGTGTGTGTTTGAGTTATGTGGGCTGGAAGACGGCATCTAACAACCAAAGAGCTCACGATGAGCTCACTGTGCTGTAGACATATTTACGCCAAAAGAACTATGACAGGTCGGGGGAGTGACACACATCGGAGTGTCTTCTTCCCTCTCTCAGTCCGTCCCCCCAGGGTAACGGGATGAGGGGAGAGGGGGAGAAAGTCAGAGAGAGAGAGACAGAGAGAGAGTGAGAGAGAGAAAGAGGGAGGCACGGAGGGACATGGATGTTTGCTCTCGAAAGAGAGAGAGAGAGAGAGAGAGAGAGAGAGAGAGAGAGAGAGGGAGAGAGAGAGAGAGAGAGAGAGAGAGAGAGAGATAGAGAGATGGATAGATAGATAGATAGATAGATAGATAGATAGATAGATAGATAGATAGAGAGATGGATAGATAGATAGATAGATAGATAGATAGATAGATAGAGAGAGAGAGAGAGAGAGAGAGAGAGAGAGAGAGAGAGAGAGAGAGAGAGAGAAAATAAAGGGGGGTAGGGGGGTGGCATGTCTGAGATGTGCCTCGTGTCAGTGTGGCTTTATTATAATCTAAATATTCACTCCACTTGTACACGGTCGGGTTGAAGTCCCCATCGTCAGAATAGTATAAAGTTTGTAATTGAAATTGTCATTATTTCACATTAAAATTTACTATGGCGTAATCTACCTTTTTATATTTTTTTCATTTATCATTTTTTTAAACGTCTCACTCCTTCAGAATAGTCTTCTTTTTTTTTTCAAAAGAACCCCGGTGTTGAACACAAATTAAGTAAACTTGCATAGCAAAACGTTTAGCCTATAGGCATAGGTAGGTATTACGAAAAACTAAGTTTTTGGTATTATTCTCAATAAGAAGAGAGTAACGCCACTGTTCCCACTAGGCTACGCTCATTTGATATTAGCCTATTTCCCCCCTCATGTTTCGCGCTTGTGCTTACCACTAGCGAGATGTGCCTGTCTCAAGTGGAACACGGAAGCCCACCGTCAACACACGATGGACAGCTCTTGAAAAAGGATGTGAGGCCTGGGCTAGAAATATCTGGGGCATTAAGAGTATTTTATTGCAAAATCAAATCAGAACAACACAGTTTAACAAATGAACGAAAAAGAAAAAGATGATTCTCGCGTTTTACTGAGTGGACTATAGCTAACATGACGTTTCCAAATGTACTGCAGTGTTACGGCCTATCAATATTACCGTTTCCTTTTAATATGAAATTTAATAAGATGTCGCCTTCTGTATTGAGTGTGTTTTTACTTAGCATCTTGTTGATGTGTGTTCATGGCTTCAACCTCGATCTGGAGAAAGCCAGGATCATTCCGGGACCGGCTGGTACCTTGTTTGGTTTTACTGCCAAATTCCGGAAAATGGAGTAAGTTATTCTTGTTGAATTTCAATACCGGTGACTCTTACATCCCCCCCCCCACACACACACCCTTAATTCTTCGCGCCCCAAATCAGACCGGAACACAGAAGCAAATAATTGATCACAGTATGGTAGCATTATTTTACTTTGCTCCTATTTGTCGGTACATGGTTATAATATTAGATCTAGTATGCTGTAGAAAAAGTCAATGACACAAGGTCTATATCGATGCTTGGCACTGACAGAGTTCAGGTCATTGCATGTGGTTGATCAGGGTATTATTTCCCTGACATCTGTATGTAGGCCTATCATTACTCTGTAGGCTAATACATGTAGGCTTCTTCGAGAATTTCAGTTGGCTCATTTCCAGAAGGCCCTAGAGTCTCAATGATAAAAATCCAAACTGCTGCTGGAACGACAAATTTAAAAGTAAAAAAAAAATAAAATCTCCCCCCCCCCCTAACCCCAAAAGCAACATTGATACTGGTATCTGTTATCCAGGGCGTAGAACAGATTCTTTACACATAATCACAGTACTACTGTACAGTCCGCAACTGTGCCACATTTTCGAAGTTTACTAAATTATCAGTATGGAGAGGGGCTGTTTTTAAAGAAGTGAAGGCATAAGCCCTTATACACTGCTATCACCATGTTTCGATTCTACGTGATCGGGTAGGCGGCCTACGTCTGGTTGGAAATTATGGTCACTCGATCGGCGTTTAAGAAATGGAAATAACAGCTCTACCTGTATATGATAACTGATGTTACGCCCGTATCGACACCACACAGACTTTAAA
Organism: Aplysia californica; assembly: GCF_000002075.1. Lineage (NCBI taxonomy): Eukaryota > Metazoa > Mollusca > Gastropoda > Aplysiida > Aplysiidae > Aplysia > Aplysia californica. The sequence goes on along the minus strand of NW_004797277.1, from coordinate 1,668,930 downwards.
TTATCCATAATAAAAAAAAGTGATATTCGTCCTTAGAAGGAAACGGCTCCTTCGTTGTTCGAAGGACCATGGGGCATTAATTATGGGCTTAAGTTTGTCTTTCGAAAGTGTAGGCCTACGCCTTACCGGTGACTTTTCAGTAGTCTTGGATGGAACATGAAAGCTAGCTAGCGTATACATGTAACAGTGTTAACATTAACGGCATGTTGTATTCTCAAAGAGATCGGACCTGAGCCAGACCTCTACTGTCTGTTTAATAACGGTAAGGCCAGGCACGAGAGTAGTGAGAGGGCACATTGTCATCCTGTAGTCAGCACCCTTGTTACAGAGGAGGAGGGGCTCAGGCAGATCTAAACCTAGTCAGGTGGCCTTCCCCTGTTTGGGGAACCTATCGACCCCCCAAAAAGTACCTTGTTAGGCAGCGGGGCTCCGGTGGCCCAATAGGTACGGTGTTCGCCTCTCTTTCGATAGGTTCCAGGTTGGGAACCTGACAGCGACGGAAAAAAATTTTTTCTAAAATTTTCACATTTCCCCTGCTTTAGTGCTGTCTTATCATGTTCTATGGTCTGCTTTTGCCTCCACTTTCTCAGACTTTCTTCCCCCCCCCCTTTCCTGCCACTCCTTGGCTCCTTACTGCTATCTTTCAGCGCAACCACTGATCTTATAGTCTTATAGTAGATAAGATCTAACACCTATCTAGAATTCTCGGATCAGGGCGGAAAATCTTTGATCGAGGTCCCTTGGGATCGATTACTTTTTGGTTACTTCAACCGCCACTCCGATTTCAAAATGGTTTTACAATACATGGAGAAAAATTCATTGTTTAAAATCGCGTCACAGGGAGAGATCAAGAATAGTATACGTCTCAGAATATCCCTAGTATGTACCCATACATCACAGAGAGAGAGAGAGAGAGAGAGAGAGAGAGAGAGAGAGAGAGAGAGGGAGGGAGGGAGAGAG
>NW_004797277.1:1662146-1667669 GCF_000002075.1 Aplysia californica | reverse complement strand
CCCCAAAAATGCCTATAAATAAAGACAGAAAACACATTATTATAGATCTGTACATGTATATACCAAAAATGTACTAAACTAAGTTCTGGCAAGTGTTTTACGGTAAAGCATAAGTAGTCTAATGTAACGAATGCGGGCTGAAAAGCAATGCCTGTTTAGCCACAACTTTCTTACTTTCAAATTTTTTTGTTGCATAAATGTCACACTGAAAGAACGCCTAGAAGAATTTCAGAAAAAGCCCCCAGGGAGCAAGCTTTGGACCTAACGACAAATGCGGCATGATGGAGAAATCCAACTTGTGTGATTGTGTGAGGGCTCGCTTTGTCATTAAATTTTTTGTCGTATTGCGTCATCCTCAGGGCGAACCCATCTCAGCTTAGCTTACAGCTTTTGATTAAATTGGCAACGTTGTTCTGAGTTCACTGTCTTCTCCTGTTCTAGTAACTTCGTGAGAACTATACCATTTCAGTCCCCGAAAATGATAAGCACCATGCGGCCTACCAGTCAGAACGAATTTAATAGTTCAACATCATCTCAGTCAAGTCTTCTCCCTTCAAAGATCTTACAAACCTCACCATGAATGAGATATAATAATGGTTTCATACATGTGTGCTGCTGTAAAGCCTTCAGCTGTAAGAAAATTTAATCTCAGTACGTTGCATGAAGAGAAGCTCTTCTGGGATCTCGATTTTAGCTCTTCGGTCGACAGGGGTACCCAAATGCGTGTTGTGACACATGGAATTTTGAGTGTGAATGGCATCATAGGGAATTGAAATTTTCTGTCGTGGTACCCAGAATGGTCAGAAAGTGCTTGAAGCAATTCTTTGTAAAAAATTATTCTTCAGTGAATAAGTGAAAAGTTAAAGCAATCTGGGTATTTCTTTCAGCACAGCCTCGTATAACAAAGCCGTGAGCAAACGTGTCCAAGTCGCGGACCACATAAAGCCATTACGAATCTCACTGTGCCTAAAGCAGGAATAAGTTGGGTGAAATCCTTTGAGAAAAAACAACCCCAACAATATCTAACTCTTTAAAAAAAATACGACTAAAACTCACGTTCTTGCATAATATGCCTCTCAAGGCATTTCATGCAACAGAATATTAAACATAATATTGTTTCCAGTTTGTGTTTCTCTGCGTTCTGAAGCCACTTAGTGCAAAAATCGCTGTTTACAGGGCTTCAAACATAAAAAAAATTGCTCTCCTAGGCTTTTCCACTTACCACGTGTGATTGTGATGATATGAGTTTTATTTAGGTCTAGAGCTTAATTACATTTTTAGTTTTAGTAGTAGTAGCCGGTTCCCAGATGTTCCAGACATTGATGTAATAGATATATTATTATGCACATTGTTAAAAGCTTACTATTGTACCGTACTTAAGCCAGTTGACATATTTTTCATATATCTTTTTACGTAATTTATTTCTTATTGTAGTATTTTAAGTCTTTACTTTCTTGTTTGAAAATATCTTTGTTCATGTTATCTTTGTTTAGCCTCTTGGTAGGAGCTCCAAAAGCTTCGTATAGAGGCATAACTTCCGGCAAAATGTTCGTCTGCACTGACATACTGTCGCCACAGGCAAACTGCAGCGACGAAGTGTATTACGACGACAGCAAAGGTAAGCAGCGGGTTGCTAGATTCAGTGCTACCCTGTCTTTTTACGGCTTTGTTTGCGCTCTGTTCCCTTGAAAGCTTTCTTTTCAGCTTGCGCGAGTGCTATCTGTGTCCAGTTTCAGTTAAACTGAAGACTCAATATCCGTGTTGTGTGGTGAAACAAGGGATGGGTTGAAAAAGGCGGATGTTTTTTTTCTTTTTTTCTACAGATACGTGAGGCTATGAGATGATAGGTGGACGAGAAAATTACTGAACTGATAACTTTCTAACGAATTATTCTACTTAATCAGAATTGAAATTGGAAAGCATTCTTTGTTTGTTATTCTTTTAAAAATGAGGTAAAACTGTGTCCAACTTTAGCGACAAAATGAGCTCTCGATGAGCAGATTACAAAATACTCATTAAGAATAGTTAAGATGGTCTGTCTCAACTCTCAACAGCGAAGAGCGGGGAAGAGCGACAGCAGGAAAAAAATCCGCCCAGGGAACAGTGACTGCGTTGAGCAAATTTCATAAGCCTACCTCGTCAAGATGGTATTGATCATGCTATCGATACTCAATGTTTTTGTCGTTTTTTCTGTTTACAGACTATAACAGACCTATAATTTTTCCTTCTTTGTTTTCAGGCTTGGGACTGAATTAACTCAGGGAAAGGGGGGGGGGGGGTGGCTCTTGATGTCGAGAGGCTATGGTGTTCGCCCCCCATACAATAGGTCATGGGTTCCAATCCGGACAACCACAGAAAATTGTCCTCTCTAAAAATGTCTCCTTTCACCTCCTTTTCTACTCTCTAACAAGGTTCTGTCGTCTGCTTAAGTCTCCACTTTCTGCCCCTTCCCCCTTACCTCCTTTACCCTCTCCTCTGGGCCCCTGAGTCTTTTTGCTGCCTTTAAACTGTTACTCCTTGGCTCATTCTTATTGCTGTCTTTCAGCCACACCCCTGATCTTGTGGTAGATAAGATCTAACACTTAGCCTTCTCGGATAAGGGCGAAAACCTCGGAGGTCCTGTATACAAGTTGCGCACGTCAAAAGATCCCTTGGTGGTCCTAAATCGATAAGAGAAGGCTTGGGCCGCAACCGGGGCAAAATTCATAATTTCCGACCAACGTCAAATGTTTAGTGCGCTCATATGACCTTATGCAGTTGCGAACGCCATAAAACACTTACCCAAAAAAGTTTTTAAAATGTTTTTAAAAAGAATAACTCGACGTTTGCCTCTCGGTGTTTTTAGGCTTAGGACAGCGGTAGTAGCATTTCGAAACAATTTCTCCTTACATTACAGATTTAACCCCCCCCCCTTCCCCCAACCCCCGCAACCTATAAATTTATTATATTTACTCACAACCACTGTATATTAAGTACGGGAAAGGGGAGGGGAGAATAATAATAAAAATATGTCTATTTTTTGTGTGTAGAAATCTCATGTTTTGTTGCCAATTTAAAAATAAACCCCGAATAAACTCAATATCAGGCTAATTTGACTGAGCTCTGGTTATTGAAAAACGAGTCAAAAAGTAACCAAAGATTCTGAAGTGACGTATCTCGTCTAGCTGTACAAATGAATTTGGTCCTGGTAGCGATTTCACCATGGGTATCTGTGACAAAGAAATAATAATGTAGTATGCTAGTCTCTGTTCTCCGGTAAAGATGGTGCTAAAGTCACTCAAGGCCCTACCCGACGCAGCCTTCGAAATGTTCCCACTATTTAGGGGGAAAAGGGGGAAAAGGTGGGGGGAAGGGGGGGGAGGGTGCGAGGAGCTATTATTATACTTCAAGCACTTATTGTGGGCCTGCGTTATTATTAGATCCTCTGCATCCCCTCCCCGTCAAATATGCCGAGAACCATCTGTTAAGCAGTATTGTAGGCTGTCAACATGCCTGTCTCTTCTTTTAGTGGGAGGAAAATGATAATGGCCTAAACTTTCTCCTTTTCAATTCTTCAAAACTTGCCTTTGGTTTTATAGCCTATACTCAGATGCAAAAGAAACGCGAATAAGTAAAGCATAAATAAAATACACAGTACTCCGCATGGCTTTGTCAAGTGTAAATGAAATTTTAATACGTCAAAATTTACACAGCTATGAGAGTGCCAATAGGTTGGCTGTTTTTAGTGCAGTTTTAGTCTCACTTTGTTTAGTCTTTGGCGTTGATCTTGGAGCAGAAAGGCAGTACCGTATGTGACCTTCGTTGGCTGCAATAACCGCTCTGCATCTTCGACCCATAGAGTTCATGAAAGTGTTTATTTGTCGACCTGGGATCTGTACCCACACACACCGATGGCTGAAGCCATTTGAGGAGCTGTCTGTGGTGGTGGTTGCAGCTGGTTGAGTTGCCTCTGGATAGCGTCCCAAATGTGCCCGGTTGCAGCTTAAGTCACGTAAACGAGAAGTATGAGGCACAAGACTGATGTTAATCGGACCTAGGAACTACTGTGTTATGCGGGCTATATGAGGTTTTCCGTTGTCTTGCTGGAAAAGGAAATTTAAAAGCCTCCTGGAAAAGTGCACCACATGAGTCTGAAGAGCTTGGTCAATGTAGCGCTGGGCTGTAACCCTTTTTCCTTGTCCGCGGCCCACTTACTGGATGGACACTGGTTCAGATCTTTGATATAGAGCGATGACTCCCTAAATCATGACGCTTGATCCTCCCCAAGGGTCTATCTCCACGACGTATCATCACCGTAGCATATCAGGTCTGTGCACCACACATGGATTATTGATGGCCAAGGTCACACGGATGCGCCCTCATTTGACGGATCAACGCAGAATCTGCTCTTGTCGGTGAACAGCACTCTTCTCTATTGTCTGTTCCTCCTGTTCATGTGAGCCTGTGCCTACAGAAGCATGTCATGGCGGGGCTGAAGGGTCAAAACTTCCTTGCGACATGGCCGTCTGCACCAGAGGCCTGTGGAGTACAATCTCCGCCGTACGGTTCTTGTACTCATGGCCCGTCCCGTTCATCTGATGGTGTTCCTGGTGGTCAGGAATGGTCCTTTCTGGTGGTCAGGAATGGTCCTTTGGGGATCCTGAGCTGCAATTGTCCCCCTTGGTCTTCCGGTTCTGGAGAGATCACGGGCGCATTGGTGACCTGAAACCGGTTTTATGGACTATAGGTGGCGGAGAAATGCACGTCTATAACAGTTGTCACATATTCAGCAAACTCGCCAGCTTGTAGTCGTCCCGTAAATCTCTCACGATTTTCTGATGAAAGTCTCAGCATCTTATGATACTGCTTTCGTTTCCAAATAAATTCCATATTTCGGGGCTCCAAATTTGAAGACCAGGCCTTAAGTGACCTCATGAACACACACTCACTACTCGAATGAGGTGACCAGTGAGTATCCGTGAGCTGTGATAGTTGTTTACATGTTTCTTACAAAAGCAACCAATCAGGGCGTTATATTGTTTGAAGGAGGTCAACTAAACAGGTTCATACCATGCTTCAACGGAACATGTGAACAGTACTCACCAATAGAAACTTTGGCCAGCACTTTAGTCGATGAAAATGTTGCGCTGTTTTGCGTCCGAGTATAGTACTTCATAGTCGTTAAATAATTATTTTTAAAATACTTTTTTTTTTAAGGCACCAGCTCTGAAAAGGCAGCAGACAGCAAACTAACTATAGCTAAAATTGTCTTTAAAAAATTGTTATTTAATTAAAAAATTAATGTCTTGACATTAGATGTAATACTGATATTTGATTTTGCAGTGAGCCCGATACTGGTGTTTGAGAACTCGACGTTTTTAGAAGGTTTTGCGTCTTCTATTGCTGTGTTACCAACGAGCGAAACTCTGGTAGGATCTACGTTTATTAATTTTCATTCATTCATTTAATAGATCTGATGCACATCCATGTGAACTCTTCCTCTCTCTCTCTCTCTCTCTCTCTCTCTCTCTCTCTCTCTCTCTA
>NW_004797277.1:1659321-1660355 GCF_000002075.1 Aplysia californica | reverse complement strand
TTACGGTTGTGAAGTATGGGGGGTGAAGAAGTATGATAAAATAGAGCAGGTGCACGTTAAATTCTGCAAGGCCGCCTTGAACTTTGGTAGAACATCCGCAAATATTTTGGCAATTGGGGAATTTGGACGTCATTATTTGTATGCCACTTATCATCTACGAGCAATAAAATATTGGTATAAATTACTGGTAATGGTTAATAATAGGTATGCTGAGAAATGTTATTTGCAAGCGTATGCACATGACTAAAATAATCGCTACAGCTGGGCCACTGACATGACATGAGGAAACTTTTATGTACAATGGGGTTTGGATATGCGTGGTTTTTTCAAAATGTTGGTGATGAGAATATTTTCCTACCCCAAGTCAAGGAAAGACTTATAAATATTACTCACCAGAACTGGCGTTCTAGGGTGTCTGACGTTTATCCTGAGTACCTGGACTTCCGCCTTATGTTAAGCCCTGCACAGTACCTCTAATTCACCATCTCTGCAAGAGGTAGAAGGATCCTTGCATTACTCAAAACTTTCAGTTTGTGGTTGAAAAAGAATTTGTTCCGGTTGGGTATTGTCGACAGTAATCATTGCCTCCAGTGTGATGAAAAGTATGTAGAAAATGAGTTCCATGTATTGTTCAGATGTTCACAATATAATGACGAGAGCAGCTTTTACCAGAGTGCGTCAGACTTCAGACACCCGAAGGGCCAGTGTCTAAGCTCAATGGCATATTAGTCTGTTCAGATGAAGTCCATTCTAAAAACATAATCTCATTCCTAAATTATTTTGTTATACGGACACGTCTGTCCTAGGGAAAAGGTATTCATTCGCATATGTAACTCTGTATCTACTGTAATATGTACTATTTTATACGCATATATGATATGTATGAAAAAGACAATGGTATTCACTTCTCAGAGTGAAACATGTCCCGATTTCTCACGCTGTCTCATTCATAGCACTGTGTGGAAGTTCTATTTATGTTTGCTCTTATGTATGTATGTATGTATGTATGTACGTATGTACGTATGTACGTATGT
>NW_004797277.1:1656148-1657306 GCF_000002075.1 Aplysia californica | reverse complement strand
TATATATATCAGTCTATTGTTTTTAGTATGTGTGAAACTCCAACAAAGTTTAATAGTAACACTTAGAGCATTCTTTCTGCATCTGCGGTGTAATTTTGTTTTTGCCTCTGTCAAAAACGTTTGGATCTCTGTCTGAAGCGGGTAACTAGATCTGTATTTCTGTCTATATATTATATGTATGGAGACTGGGGGCACAGTGGATTAAAAAAATTTCAAACCGGAATTTTGTTCAAAGTTGTAAAGGAAATTTATTCCATTTTTTTTAACAGAAGGAGAAATCTAATTTTATAATGCATGAACAGCTTGTACATTTTCAATCAATCAAAGAAGTTATGAGGACTGATTCACAGTGACCCCTCTGATCCAATGTGCCCCGGAGTGGGTGCACAGTGAATCATGCCAAGGAGCACAGTGATTTGTAAGCTTTGTTTGAACACATAAATGCAACGAACATTAACATTCAAACACTCTTCACCACATAATGTTATAGAACATAAAAAAGCAAAGTTTAAAAAGTGTAAAAGCCAATGTTGCAATGGACTAAACACTACCTCAGTCGACAAAATGCAAACTTAATTGAAACTAGCGAACTTCATTGGCATAAAGAGTAAAGTTCACATCAAATGAAAAGTGTCTTGCCACACAAGCTGTGCCGCCTTGAACTTAAGGCTTTGGGAGTTTGCCAATGATCTGGTCAAGGGATATTTCTGAAGTATCATCAGCCTGTGGGATGACAAACCAGAAAGCACTTGGTTTCTCTCCGCGGAGAAACTTAATCTCAAACAGTGTATCATTGGTTTCTGAATCCCTGCTTTTATTAAGGATTTTCCCTACATACACAAGCTTTGTCTTCTTTGTTTCAAATTGCACTAACACAAAGTCATCAGGGTTAAACTCTTCGACATCCGGTTCAAGAGTCCTGTTCGCATGATCTAAACCATCCCCACTTTCGTAATCTGAAGAGTCATCGTCATATGGGAATGTTGTCACTGTCCTTGTCAGAGTCACTTCTTTCTGCCCCAGGGGCAGTAAATGGCAACCTTGGCTTTGATTTTGAAGGCTTTTGCAGATTTATTGTTCCTTTTGTTTTCATTCTCTTGAATTTTGACTTTTTTATGAGTTGAGGTGGCAATCATGGAGGTGCATCGCTTTCTCCCT
>NW_004797277.1:1652740-1656048 GCF_000002075.1 Aplysia californica | reverse complement strand
GGAAGGGATGAATAATGTGAGGGGAAATGAGGCCCTCAGCAGAGGTGTTTCCAGGTGATGTTGATGCTTTCTCTGCTTCAGGAGATGTTGAGAATGTGGCGGCGGCTGGTGAGGGTGTTGCCGGGGTGGCAGAGTCAGTGGCACTGGAAGATTGTGCAGAAGTCGAAGGACTCAGGGGGCGATCAGTGACGTATGCACAATGAAAGTCCACCTGTGTGAAGTTCTTTGGGTTGAAAACCCATATTATGCCAGTCATTTGAAAGCCAGTGTTGATGTTTCTGGGTGTGAACGCCTGTGGATAGGCTTGGTCAACAATTTCTGCAATGTTGTGAATGGCGATTGGCTGTCCTGGGTGGTTGGCCATGAAACGCTGCATGCCGGGTTGTAACAGGTCTTAAATCGTCCATAGACTGAGCCGTCCAAAGGGTGCAGGTTATGGCTGCGTGAGGCGGCAAAGTGACCATCACAACTCAATTGTCTCTTGCTTTGCCAATTGTCTTAAGAGAGAAGTGTGTTTCGTGATTGTCCAGTACAAGCTATACTGGGTGGTCTTTTGAGTATTTGGTGGATTTTATAAAATGTTCAATGTATTCATAATATGAATCTTTGGTCATCCGACCACTGGTATGTGCTGTGTTGTTCCGGTTGTGCCTGGAGGTGATCCATATGTAATTGTTTGTTTAAAATGCATCCTTGGGAAGACCATGAAAGTGGGACTGTATTCCCTGCGGCACTAATGGTGCACAACAAAGTAACTAATACTCCTTGTCAATTTAAGACTTAACAACAGGGTAAACATTCCAAGTGGATTTGGCAGTAACAGACTGGCCCTCTTCCGTCCGGCAGAAGTGACACATAGATCAATACCTGAGGAACGTCTTCTTGGCCCCTCCATTCCAAATTTACTTGACCTACTTCGCACATCTGGGCTCTATCCATTCTCTTTTGGGTCACATCTGGGTGGACGTGACGTCATACACGAAATACGCTTTTAACTTGGAAGAAAGGGGGGAGGGAGGGGGGGGCAAGAAAATCCTTACCTGATACTTTGATGAGCCTATGATCTTCGGTCTGCTTTCTCGACTACTTTTTTTTGTCTGTTTTATACTGTCCAAAGTACAGTGTTGTGTCTATTATGACCTTAAACTAAAAAAGAAAATTTTAAAAGTAAATAAAAATCCTAAAGAAGCATCAAAGAAACAAACCAATAGAACAATCGACTGGAAACCTTTTCATGAAATGAATTAACTTCCTGATACATGTATTGGCAATATCCTGCGAGTTGCCTTCACAGTATGATATACAGCGTATCTTTTCTCCACTTGCACGTGTTGTCTTCCTAATCAATGAAAGATCATAATGATATCTGAATTAGCAGGTCAATTTCTCTTACATGAGCCTTGTTATGTGTTTGAGTTGTGAGCTAGATTTTTCATGTTTTCATTCATTCATCTGCCACTGGGGGTGATTTCAAAGGCTCTGAAATATAGAAATCTGTTTCCAAGTCCTCTCAAAATAATTTTCTGAGCCAACAATAATAACAACTATACCACCACCACCACCAACAACAACAAGAACAATAACAAGGACATCATTAACAACAACAACAACAATAATGACCATGATAACGACAACGACAATGACAATGACGTAGATTGTTTCCTTTGCAATTTTTATACTCGGTTTATAAATCTACCCAGTCATCATAACATCAGTTTCTTAGTACTAATAAGCTACTGTACTTGAGTTGTCTAAGGATAGCTGATTAAAGAGTTCTATTCGACAATGCTTTTACTTTTAGAAAGAATTTTGTCATCACTAGAAGGGGAAAGCCCACTATGAGCTAGTCAACTACTTTCTGTATATCCAAAAGAACGAGTCATTTATTGCGTAATCACTATATGTTCGTTTTTCTTTTACAGAACAATATTTTTGCCTTAGGAGCCCCAGGGGTTTCAACGTTTGAAGGTATGATTTTATTTTGCGTCCTCCCTACTGTGTCAGTGGGTGAACAAGAGACCTGTTGAATGTACCATTGTATTATGCATGAGGTGCTGTCGCCACTATGTGACGACCGTATAACATACTTGAGCACCAATTTCAAAGATTTTTTAATATGTTATATCGACTTCTCTACCTATTTTTCTTCTTTTTTTTACTCTTAGCGCTAAGTAAAATTTGGAACAATCCACATGCAATTTTATGGTGTACAGATAGACTACGTTGTCAGTTAGTCTCTGCTGTCGTGGCGCCACGCTCGAAAGCAATACATGATAGTCTAAGCCCTACGCTCCAAGCTGTCGTGATGAAGGCCCTCGGGCAGCTAGTATAATGTGAATGTATTTCTGTCTGTACCTCTGTTCAGGGAGTTTGTACATCAAGAACATTGCTGATGGGACAGCTACAATGAAGACCAGTCTGAAGAGGAACAATCTAAAGGATACTGCTTATGGATACGAAGGTATAGGCACATATTATTAAGCAAGATCGCGTTAAAAGGCAATGTACTTAAAAGTTAGCAGGTATCATTTCTAAAAGTATAACGTAAATTTATTAATGTCACTAGAAAAATGCATTCGTATTTAGCGGCATTCCCAAACATTTTTCTAACAGTTTAGATCAAGGTTATGCTATTCCTTCCCTGTTTGCATGATAATTTGTCGAATCGTTAGCAAATCAACAATATTAATGTTTGGTTTGCCCAGTTTTCTCTGAAGCAAATTCAATTTTACTCAGAGGGACCTAAAGCAATAGCTATGCTTTAGAAGACCACGAACCTCCCCCCTCTCCTCTCTCTCTCCCTGTCTCTCTTTCTCTTGGTCTCTCTCTCTCTCTCTCTCTCTCTCTTTCTCTCTATCTCTCTCCCTCTCTCTCTCTCTCTCTCTCTCTCTCTCTCTCACACACACATATACACACACACTCACACACGCACACACACACACACACACACACACACACACACACACACACACACACACACCTTCCTTCCACCAACAATTGTCCCAGTAGTAACAAAAGAAAAAAACCCTCAAAACCCAAACAACTTAAAAAAAAAACAACTAATAAAATAGATGTTCATTAAAGTTATCTTTTAGTTCTTTCCGTTTTTTTGTTTTTGTTGTTTAATTTCCGACTTAACCAGAAATATAAAAAACTGGAAATTGCTCCTGAGTCTGTCTCTATTTCAATATCAACAGGCTATAGTGTCAAACTTGGCAAATTCTGTAACCCTCCAGAGATCTGTTTGGCAACTGGCGCCCCAAGACTCAACCGACACGGAGTGGTAAGCCCAACTTAATTGTATAATA
>NW_004797277.1:1647319-1651459 GCF_000002075.1 Aplysia californica | reverse complement strand
CCCTCTTTTTGTTTTCCAAACTCCTACCCTTTTACAAGTAATTTTAACCCACGGCCAGGAAGACTATTTGCTTTTACTATTCGTTATGAAAATATGTCGCCTATTATACAATGCGACAGTCTGAATGGCCTTATAAAAATGTAGCCTTCTTCTGTCTTCCAGGTATCAATATACAAGTGGCTCGACAAAAAAAAGCTAACAGTGATAAGCCTTATAGAAGGAACACAGGTATGTCGTTATGAGACTTCTAAGAGGTCGAAACATCAAACCACAAAGTTGAAATGATTCTGTTTGTAGCACTTATATGTGAGGCATCGTGGTGAAATCAGACGCTCGTCAAAATAATGAAATTCGAGAAATCAGCATTTTTCAGCCAGATTGGAATTTTTTTTCTCGAAATTTTGTTTTTTGGCTCAACACCTTGTATGTCCATTCAAAAACACCTTTATTTGTAGATTTTATGGATAAACGTTGATTAGAGGCACAACAAATTTATAATTGCAGTTTTGAAGGACTCTTAAGCTATGAAAGTCACCAAACTTTGGTGGCCTTTTTTTACCTCTGAAACCAGGCGACCCTTCCTCCTTCAATAGCAAATATCTAGAATTTTATTCAAGATAAATGGGTATTTTTTTCATCAAAAGCAAGGCAAATGAACAACCTTTAAGATGATACCAAAAACTCCATATGTCCCAAAATAAACGAGCGCCTGATTCCACTGCGTCGTGACAAATATGTATGCATCCCAACATGTTAGTTTTCTATTTGTCTGACTAGAGTGGCACGCAGTTGAAAAAGAAATGACAACATTATGTTTCAGAATGCATCTCAGGGGCAAGATCTCTCATGATGATGACATCTTGTATGGAAATTTTAAGATGATTTACCTCCCCTTTAATAAGTAAAAGTTCAAAGAGTTCTGTCTGCTGGTTTTCCCTTCCACTACAGAAGCAAAGTCTTGGTGTTTGGAATGACCATGCCTGTTACTCATTGGAGCATACTGCACACTGGTTGTTTTTTATTTGTTTGTTTGTTTATTTGTTTGTTTATTTTTCTCATATTTTTCTTATTCACATTTCACCCTTTCTTTTTTCGTGAATGCTTTGAATTCGCGATTTGATTTGCTCTCTGTTATGCTCTTTGTTGTCTGATGTACTCTTAGATGTATTAGTAAATCCTTGTGGACCATAAGTGCTTTGGGAACTGTATCAGTTAGAGACCAAAGTCTACTAGCCGCCCTGGCCAGCCCAGACTTTTCCAGAATCGGCCAAATCCCATAAGCTCACAGTGGGCACTATAAGACCACTATACAGACGACAGCGTAATTTTGTTTCTCCGTAAAACAATCGCCCTGAACCCTTGCTCTGAGTCTTCCAAGGGATGCTGTTGCAGCTATGTCTAGCAGAAATGGAACATTATTCAAGTGAGTTGTGATCATCTTGATGAACGAAACCATTGATTTGTTTGCTTGCTTGTTTGTTTGTTTGTTTGTTTGTTTGTTTGTTTGTTTGTTTGTTTGTTTGGGGGGGGGGAGAAATGGGGATGGGGGTAGGGGTGGAAGAGAAGTTATACTCAACCTGTACTCACCTAAGTCTCTCATGCAGCACAGCAGCTTCCAGCTTGACTTGAAGTTGAAGAGCTGATTTCAAAGGAAAGGAGAGAGGACCAATACGTCTACAATCTAGAACGCCATGAGCTGCAGAACTGGCAAAAATACATTTGAATTTTGCACACGATCTCTAATCTTTGTAGCGGACACATATATATTGTGTCTGATCAGGAGAGGATCAAAGGAAATGTTGCGGCACATTTCGAATCAACGAACATGCAGTTTGAATATTTCAAACTATTATGATTTTGCCCTTCTTGTTGTGATTCCCAAGAAAAGCACAATTTAAAAAATCTATACGAATAATGAAGTTAAAATTATGCTTCTTTTTTTCCAAACAGGGTGATCTAAAAAAACCCCAACCCCAACAATTTAATAACTTTTGTAGAAAATATTTTCCCCACACTGAAGATTTGTGTTTCAAATTTGAACACAATATTTAGACGTTAAAAGGAATATGACTGATATTTACTTTAGATAATTCCACAGTGCAGTTTTTCTCTATATAGCGCATAAAAATAAGCTCATTTTCAGCCATGTCCCCATTTTTGTAGCATGACACACGCGTTTACATTAATTATGCCTGTGACTAAAAGTCCCAAAACGATCACAGGGGGGCTCTCTTGGCCTAGAGGTTAAGTGTTGGCCTCTCATTCAAAGGTCCCGTGTTCGAATCCGGGTTGCGAACGAAACATTTTCTTCTCTAAAATTGTCTCCTTTCACCTCCTTTCCTTCTCTCTAGCAATGTTCTATCGTCTGCTTTCGTCTCCTCTTTTGTCCCCACCCCCTCACCTCCTTTGCCCCCTCTTCTGGGCTCCTGACTCTTTCTGCAGCTTTTCTACTGCTGCTGCTTGGCTCCTTCTTACTGCTGTCTTTTAGTCACCACACCCCTGATCTTCTAGATGTGTGACTTGAAAGCAGCTACCCACTAAGAGGCTTTCCCTATTTGAGCAAAGGGCACACAGGACCAAGACCAGACTCAGAGAACAACAGTGCCGTTGGTTCCAACACTAATCTAAAGCTGACTCAAAACTTCAAGGGCAGTGGCAGAAATATCGCTTCTGACAATTTTTTTTTTTACCAGTCTTGACTTGGCTGGAGTTCTGGAAAAAAGACAACCTTACTATGGTTGGAACAGTTAGGAGGAACAAAACATTTCTCCCTGTGAACTTCCAGGCAAAAAAGAACTTGGCTTTTTCGGAGTCAGCATTTGTATTTCGAAAGAATGCATGATCTCTGGTCTCCTATCAAAGCAAGAAACAAAAAAATATCCTTCTCCTCAGTACAATGCACTCTGCTCCTGGAAGATCTGGGTACAATGGAAAGCTTGAAATTGTCCTGCATTATATTATAATTATAACAGAACCAAAGGTGGTGTGGATGCAATGGACCACGACATGCTTTTGCTGTGAAATGTAAGACAAACAGATAGCTCCTTGTAGTCTTTTTCAACATCATCGACCTCAGTTCCATTGCCTCACATGTCATTTGGCAAGCCAAGCTCCACAATGATACGCTTTCACTCACAGACAACAGGCAGCTCTGCAACATGACTGTGGCAAGACAACTGGTTGTCCAGCAGTTCATATGGTGCTAAACTGTCTCTATACTCAATCTGCCAATCAAACAAAACACTAAGACTGTGCTTCAGTCTCTGACCCCCTCTCAAGTGTCGTCTGTTCTAATCCAAAGTGAAAGGAAGAGGTCCAAGCCAAATGATGAGTCTCCTGGGTCTCAAAAGACTGGCCAAAAAGGATCGGAAGACAAAGTCTCGATGCCAGTAGTGTGATTGTCACATTTGTAAGGACCACTCAGTTTTTCTTTGTTTTGAATAACACCATTTTCTTTTGAATCTTTGATTCTATGTGCTGGTGCAAGAACAATAAGTGGCGTGGCAATCACACCGCTCGCACCTTGACATCAGCTTGTCTCCTTATTTCTGTTCATGTTTCAAGTTTCTGAACATTTCTTAAATGACATTTGGTTCAGTGGCAAAGCCCATTTTCACTTTTCGGGATATGTAAACTTCACAAAGGCTGTCAACTGGGCACCCCTACCCCTGTGTCTCTAGAAGCTAGTCCATGCTGTAAGGTAGACCGTGTGAGTGGCTTTCATGGTTTAGAGGGTCATTGTGTTTGGCCACCTCTGAACATTACGAACGATATATTCAAAGTGTGTCAAGTCCAAGTTTACTTTTACCCTATGTATGTCTTGTAATCGCTCAGGTGTGGTCGTTCTTCGGGGCATCACTGTGTGCCGTGGACATAGATGGTGACGGCTATGACGAGCTGCTGATTGGAGCCCCGCAGTACTCGGACCTTTCGGACAAAGAGGACGGGCACGACCAAGGCAGGGTCTTCATTTATGGCCGGACACAAAGCGACACGGTGAGTTTATCACAATAGACGATAGTATTAATGATAATGATAGTACTCCTACTACTACTGCTGCTGCTGATGCTACTGCTACTACTACAGTTACTACTACTACTACTACTACTACTACTACTACTACTACTACTACTACTACTA
>NW_004797277.1:1639948-1644912 GCF_000002075.1 Aplysia californica | reverse complement strand
CTCCCCCTCCTCCTCCTCCTCCTCCTCATCATCATCATCATCATCATCATCCTCATCATTATCATCATCATCACCATCACCGCGTTATAATATAATCCCCAGATGTCGCTATTGGAGCCCCTGGTGAGAATTACGGTGAGGGGTGTGTGTACATCTACCTCGGTACTCGAACTGGTTTACGCCAGCCTTTCTCACAAAGACTTTGTTCTTCACAGGTAAGTCTCGGGACTGATTCTCTTCTTGGACTGTTACTTTAAAAAATTAGATATTAAACAATTCAGTCAGTCTTTCTGGAGCTGTATATGTTTATTTCTTGCCCGCAGTTTCACATTTATGCTGTGAGCAGTTAACCAGGCAGCTAGTTTGTCTCGGTTATGACTAACTTTTTACGTGGGTGGTTGGCTGGTTCTCTTGTGTGGTTTGCTCTTTTATATTCTCATTTAATTTAATGTATGTGTTTTCCATCCCATTAGGCAGTTTAGATCAGCTGTCAGGGCCAGTCCAAAGTCCAAGTTGGGAGAGCCACAACCCCCCCCCCTCCCCCAGCTGAAAGATTTACTTGATAAAAAGTCTCCCCTCTCGGGAATCGAATTCAGGTCTCTTTCATGCGATGGCGAAGCGCCTAACCACTACACTACAGACGCTGATATTCTAGTGATAACAGCAATAGTTATGATAAAGATAAGAAAACCATCAAATTTTTCATGGTAGGCTTTAATCACTGGTGTGTTTTAAATCTTTACCTCAGCTCCCTTCTAAAGCTCGGAATGAAATCCCAAATGGTTTCGGGTTCAGCATCTCGAATGCCGCCACATCACCAGGAGATGGCTATCCCATTTTCGCCGTGACATCTGTGGTCAAAGATTCTGTCACCCTAATTCACTGTAGGTAAGAACAGATGCCAACAATTTAACTGGATGATAAGACTGGATCGAGTCGGATCGAGTGATGGAGTTGGCTAGAAGGTACTCTACATCAATCAGACCTCTGTTTTTCTTTATCAAATATATGGCCTGTGGGCGATAGGCAGGTACGTGCTCTGGTGGGGTTTGCTCCTTCTTTTCTATCAAACATCTATCGTTCCTATCGCTTTTCCTTCTTTTTTGTGTTTGTTACTCTCTTGAAACTCCCTTATCTTTGGCACATATAATTATGATATTGTTTTGCAAGTGCCATAAAATACTTACTAAAACATAAAACAGAAAGCAATAATGTAGGTAGCAAGGTAAGTATCTAGGTAGGTAGCTAGGTAGGTAGGTAGGTAGGTATTTCATTCAATGTTTAAAACAGGAGGTCCACATCACATAAAGCATTCCATTTTACAGAAAAGACTTCAGTGAAATAGCACAGATTATTATTGACGCAAATTTTAAAAAATTGTTGTGTTTTTATACAAAGTTCCACTGCAAAATAGTATAGGCTCTACAAATACCTTTTTTGGTGGGTTAACATTGTAGCATTGTAATTAGGTACATGGTGTGAGAATAACTTCAATAGTTTGTTTCTCCTATAGTGTGCATTTTTGAGGTGACATAGTTAAGCCAATTCGCTAGCCTTTGGCGTAGCAAGAGTTAAAATGCAAAGGACACATTTTTTGGAGTTGAATAGCAATAGAATGTGGCGCTCTTGCAGTTTGTCTTGGCCTTTCTCACTGACTGGAACTACATCTATAATATCTAGAATGAGTGGGTTCATTGTAGCGGTTCAGAAAGTCTATTTTTGCCAAATTGTACTCAGACATTGAATCGAGGAATGACCATAAATGCAGACACTTGAGTATACAGAGCCACTTGTAGATAATACAAATACTTGCATACAAATACACTTAATAATAAAACTCACACACATATGTCTACACCCACAAACACACATATGCTGGCACATACCAAAATTAACACAAAGACAAACACATCCACTAACATACTTACGCTCACACATATTGATGCAAGCACAAACACATTCACAAACATATACATATACGCTCGCACATAAGAAAACAAACACAAACACATACACAAAAACACATACGCTCACATATATCGAAAAAGACACAAATGCAAACTCATCCACATACATAAGCTCATACATACCAATAAAACACAAACACATCCACAAACATATGCGTGTACCCTACAACTCTGCTTCTATTTTATCTGTTTGCACAAAATAAACATCAAACTGAGAAGAAATAAATTACCTTTGAAATAAGCATACAGAGTTATTGACAGTCACTATTAGAAGGATGTGCGTTTGTGTAATACTCTTTTAAAAAACTAAGCTGAACAGAAACGTTGTTGCGAATCAGAAATTTGTTCATACGTTAACAAAGTTGGTTTTTAAAAAATGTTCTGTGTATAATATGATAAGTTTGATTTGAACGCTATTTTATGTATGCCAAAGATGCCATGTCTTCCTGAAAACAAGTCAATAGAAGTTGTGTTTCATTTTGTTGATTTCGTGACTCTCTCTGATAAGGCCTGTGGTAGAAGTAACTGCAAGCCTGAAGGCCACACCCAATCCCCTGAAGCTACCTTGCCCAGCCACCTCACAGGGCTGTCTACAGGTAGAGGTCCACTTGAACTTCACTGTGAGGGGATACTCTTCAATAAAGACTCTTGGTGAGGCTCTCTTCCAGCGAAATATTTAAAGTGGGGTGATCGCTTTTTTAATATGTTGAAAGTGCATAATCAGGTTTGTTTGGGGAGTCTGGCTGATCAGAGTACACCTATTATACTCTTTATTGTTGTGTAGAAGTATGTGATAGCTTGTGTTTTTATCACCATCATCATCATCATCATCATCATCATCATCATCATCATCATCATCATCATCATTATTGTTTGGAAAGCAGAGTAGGAGGGAGAGCTTTGTTTGAATTTCAGACAAAATAAAATAACAATATAAAATGTTTAAAATTTGTTTAATAGACACTGCTCAACATTTTGCCTCTTGGGCTTCCTCAGGAGAAACTCATCATTATCATCATCATCATCATCATCATCATCATCATCATCATCATCATCATCATCATCGTCATTTTCATCATCATCATCATCATTATCATCATCATCTTCATCATCATCTTCATCATCACCATTATGGACAAAAGTTTTTAAAACATTGTAACCAATCCTTTTTTCGAAGACTTCGACATTGATCTCGCTATCGACACTCAAGTTAGCTCTGACTTGTCCAAGAGAGCACAGTTTCTGCAGGGAACATCAGTTGGACCCACAGCAAAGAGGGAAAAAATAACGATACAAGCCAGCGGGAGCTCTGTCAAATTTGGTGCCACGATACTGGAAGTGAGATTTTAATTGTTCTGATTTTGTTGAAGAGTTGTTTTATAATGAAATTTTGACTTTTTGTTAAGGACTTGTGTTTTTTATATTGAAGTTTTTGTTCACAAGGTGTTGTGAGAACAGAAGCGTTATATTTTCTTTTTCCACGCTCTGTGCTGAAGCACCCACAACAATAGAATAATTGTTGTATAGCAGTGTGAAGACAATCATTATAGTCTTAGTTTAAGCGTTTCTTGATAAATGATAACAAGATATTGCTTGATGAAGCCCACGTGGGACGCCCAATGTTAAAAACAATCAGGAAATGACAAATGCAGTTTTTGGGACACCTGAATAGACATAACAGTCTTGAACATCTAGCTCTCACTGGCAAAATTGAGGGCAAGCGAGGCAGGGGTATGCCCAGAACAACATACTTAGGGAACCTAAACAAATGAGTCACAGGGAAAGATCAGGGAAACGTAGCTTTTTTTAGAGCATCCGAGCAAAGGAATGAATGGAAAACCATGATCGCCGATGTCTGTCGCAGATCTGGCACTGGGTGATGATGATGATGATGATGATGATAAATGCAACAACAGTAAATCTATAGTTCTCCATTTCTCGGAGGTTTAGATAGTCTAACTATATTTGTCTTCCATGCTGGTTTTGTTTAAACTGTTGCACATGGAAAGTCATCAAAAGATTCTATTCATACTCATTGGCTAGTTGAACTCTTCTAGCATTTCTATCTGTCTGTATAACTGTGTGTGTCTGTCTGTCTCTCATCATTCCCTCTGATGTATTTGTTCAACTATTATGCCCCACCCCCCTCCCATTCAACATGGCTCTAAATCCCCAGGTCCCGGCATTTTATTCTCTTATCATTAGAAATATATTGCACCAGTTTCTCATCCCTTTCAACACAGAAAAACATGTTACTAAGAAGGACAACCAAACTTGACATCCTTCTCAGATATCACTGCCAGTACACATCAGTCTCCTTTCCATATATGTAGATTGATAATCACAATCAGATCAGTTGCACTCTAGTATGAGATGCAGCCTCCAAATACTGGAATGACAGCGTACGTCAGTGTCCCGGATACTTCTGTTGATACAAATTGTGTCCGTTTTCTTTCAGTGTTCTGCTCGCGAGATAATCTGTTTGTTTGTGGTAGGTTGTCTAACAAACAACATTACCTTTCTTTTAAGAAGGCCACCCTCAAATTCCCAAAATCCTGCAAAATGATGATAAAAAACAATGACATCTAAATAACGAAACAAAACATGTAGATTAATGAATGATAACTGTGCTGCTGCTGCTGCTGCTGCTGCTGTTGCTAGATTGCATAAAGTGCCCTGTCCCATACAAGGTAGGCTTATATGGTCTTAATAATAAACATCAATGGCATGATCACTGCACAGTTGTTCAATGTTTATTCACAGGCTCAAGTTGAGCGCGATCGCTTCACTCCAGTCGAGATCCGAGCTACGTACAAGCTGGCTGACCAGGACTCTATAGGCGGTGTGCGCCCCGTGCTTGATGCTTTTAAACCCAACAATATCAGTCACATAGTGAGTACAATATTCTTCTCCTTCTCCATCTCCTCCTCTTTCTACTCGTACTCTTTTACTTTCTCCTAATTCTTCTCTCCTCTTTCTCTTTCTCCTCCTCCCCCC
>NW_004797277.1:1636164-1639313 GCF_000002075.1 Aplysia californica | reverse complement strand
GCTGCTGCTGCTGCTGCTGCTACTATTTTTCTCCTCCTCCCCCTACTCCTCCTCCTCCTCCTTTTACTACTACTTCTACCACTACTGCTGCCACTGCTGCTATTGCTGCTGCTGCTGCTACTACTACTATTTTTCCTCTGCCTCGTCCTCTTTTTCCTCTTCTTCCTCCTGCTCCTCCTATTACTTCTCCTACTCTTCCTCTGTCTCTTACTCTTTTTCCTCTTCCTCCTTCTTCTTCCTCCTCCTATTACTTCTCCTCCTCCTCCTCCTCCTCCTCCTCCTCATCTTCATCTTAATCCTCCTCCTACTCTTCCTTCTCCTACTATTGTGGCATTACATTGACTAAGATTCTGTTTTAAAAGTTATTTCTAATCCCAAATTGTCAATTCTCTCAACAGGTCGCATTTGCTAACAACTGCGGAAAAAACAAAATATGCGAAGTAGATCTGAAAGTGAATGGGAATGTGGGCTTCTCGCACGCAGAACCATGGGACTTTGTGGTGGTCAATTACACCAAGGTAAGCCTTAATCTTTTCGGTGCTGGTTTGGTTGAAGGTCTACTGCTCAATGAAGATCTACCATAAATCCTGCTTGATCAACCTCAGTACTCCACAGTAACGACAGTGCTTTGGGCAAGGGTAGAATTTCGACCAAAGGCAGTGGTGTTACATCAAAGAATTTTTCTGAAGTAAAGATTATGATTGACAAGTAAGTCGCGACAGAGAGTGGCCGGATGGGGGAATATTTTCAAGAAATGAGAGGTGGGCAGGACAGCCCGAGCCCCTTGCCCCCAGATCCCCACCCCACATGCACACACAAAACCCTCTTCCCCCGACAAACTACAACCACCGAAACATTTTAGATCAAGCGAAATAAAGAAATGAGGGCTTAGTATAGGAGCCTGCGTGATCGCATCTTTTATAATGAAGCAATGGGAGTTGTCAACCCTCGTGTGCACCGTGTCCAAGACAACTAAACTGCTGATCACGGTGAAAATGAGAATCCCTTTTCTCTGCCAGGGCCAGTACCTAGAGCTGAGTCTCTCTCTCTCTCTCTCTCTCTCTCTCTCTCTCTCTCTCTCTCTCTCTCTCAGTCAGCTTATTATATAGCAATGATCTTGCATCTCGGCTTCATTTGACGAGTGAGCATTTGTCCTAACACAGCCCTCTTTCAATAGCAACTGACCGTGGACCTGGAAGTGACCAACACCGCTGAGACGTCCTACTGGACTGTGTTCACGGTGACAACAGAGCCACCCATCATCTTCAGGCGCTCCACTTCATCGGTGAAGACCACGTGTCAAGGTGACCAAGCGTCCCTGCCAGAAGGAACTGACAAGACTCTGGCCACAGCAGGGCAGGGGGACAGGACTCACAGCAAGGTGAAATGCAAGCTAGTTTTTGTTGAACATTCGCTTGTAGTATGCAGATCCACAGACAACAAATTCTTATTGAACTCTTCTAGTTTGATCGGTGACATTCTCTCACCCGCACTATCCCCCGCCCCCTGCAAAAATAAGAGAAGTGAAAGTAAATTTAATACTTTAAAAAGAATTATTTCAGGAATTCACAATTGATTTTGGGCAGGTTCACACCCCGGCTTAGTTTCTATGAAGCTGGACAAAAGTAGACCTGGTTCGAATCCCCGGTGAAGCATTCAAGATCGTACTGTTTGGGTCTTATAAAAATGTTGCAAGGCTCTCTGCTGCTTTCGCTCTATAGCAGCAAAGATTGCTTGAGATTGGGGGTTCCTCTTCTTTGCTAATCTTTGTATGTTTAAAGGGGAGCAAAACCACAACCATTCGGTAAATGAACCCCCTGTACACCTCTTCACTTCAGCTCTGCTTCCGTTTATTGTTTTTTCCTTCTTCTTTTTACTTATAGCTTGGTCAAGTGAACCACTTTCAGTATGGCCCAGTTGTGTCAATAATAAGTAAATGTAAATATTTTATGCTCTAACTGATGCAATTCATGTAATATAGCAGGGAACTCCTTCCACTCTGTCGGTCGAGACAAGCTCTGGCTGAGTGAGATACAGCATCCCAGCAGACAGGCAGAGATACTTGATAAATAAACTTCCTCGTTTGAAGATAAAAAACGTTGAATAAAAGCATAAAAAACATTAATTTTTAGTTAGTTTCCAAGGGTTCTCAAGCTATGTAAATCACCCAACTTTGGCGGCCATTTTCTCGCTAATTTTACCTGAGGAATCAGGTGACTCCACCTCCTTAAACCTCAAATATTTTTACTTCTATTCAAGATAGATGTGTATTATTTTTATAGAAAGCTAGGAAAAGCTTAAAGAGGATGTCAAGAACCCCAAATATCCAAAATTTGACGAGCGCCTGATTCCTCTGTGTTGTGACACATATATATGAATAACATTTTGATAAAGTGCCATGAGCTTTTTTCATAATTCTATAGTTATTTATTAAAAATTGTATTCGTTTTGGGTTTAATCTTTCGCTTCTTCAGGTATCCTGCAATTATTACAAGCCACTGGAAAATGGGAGTTCTATTCATTTAACCTTAAAGTTCAGCGTTGACATCCCTGAGTGGAACAAGACCCCCATCAAGATCAAAGCCGTGGTGTTACCGAACGATAAACGCTTCAACCCGGAGACTACCCCAAGAAACAATGAAGTTAACATGATGGCCAATGTTTTCATTATGTCCAATGTCTCTGTTGACGGGTATGGCTGCTTTTCTCTTTAATATAATTTCTTAAATGGAAGACTGGGGAGTCAAGTATCATTTTTCGAGATATGGTATTTTGTAACTGACAGATCATATCCTATTCATAGCGCTCCACAGGGTGCACCTTGTATCACAATTATTATACATTTGCAGAAAACACAATAGTTGATAAATGTTATTTGGCAAACAGCTTTGTAAGTGAGATACTGTTTTGGAGCTTGTTGTTTTGCTGTTTCTAAAAAGTTGCATGTTTGAGATTCTGTCTCTCAAGGTAAAGTCAACACCTTCAATTGTAAAATTCAAAACCAGCCTATCATATATTTCTATGAAGTAAGGACTAGTCTTTATATCTTATTTATCATTTCAGATGTTCAATGACTGCAAAACAGGTCTCACAATAACTACTGTACAAGAATACACACTTATACACACTCACACGCGCGCACACACACA
>NW_004797277.1:1596997-1635990 GCF_000002075.1 Aplysia californica | reverse complement strand
TATATATACATGTGTACCTGCGCGCACACACTCACACACACCCATAAAAACACATGCATACACACAATCACGCACGTCACCAATGGTTTCTAGACGTGGTCAATGAACCTGAAGTACAAACTTTGCTTTACAACCAATATAAAGTATTTCTTTCCCCCAAGCATCTCTCTTTGGCATCTAAAAGATATCCGTCCCCAAACCCTTCTTTCTGCTTCCCTTCGTTTACCTCTCTATCAATAATAGGTATAGTTAGTCTATTTTAAAAAATATTTGATTCATCCATACATACAATTTTACTTCCACACCTACCCAACCACCTAATGTGCCTACGTACATGTACATCCACCAGCCACCCAACCATCTAATGACCCAAACATTTAATCTACTATCATTCAAGCAGTCTGGCGACTTTTCAATCTGCCGAACGACTCTGCATCCTCTCAGTCAACTGAACAATCAACGAAACGTCTCTCACTTACTTAACAATCAACAAAACATTCTCTCTAAATCACTACTCCTCACATGTATTTTCAATGAATCTCTCAAAACCCAACAATAAAACATTTCACATACTGTCCATTAACCAAACAGTCAACCACCAAAAAATCATCTCTTCTCTTCACTCACCCCCCATGCAGGTAGCCATTTAGTCACAGAGTCATGTAACCAAAGTACCATTGACCAACAGATCAACCAAATAATCTTTAACCAAAACCTCCAGTGAACCAACATATCAACCAAATGTCTTGTAAAACCGATCAATCATTCCAAGAGCTTACCATATTACCAATGAATTAATCAAGCAATTAACCAGTTAACCAACCAACTAACCAAAGACTCGCGTATGTCTTTCAGCTCCTCTTCCCCATTAGAGCAAACAGTATTCCAAAGAAAAAAAATCTCCTTGACTCAGCTCGTGGATGTGCCTTCAGAGGATGAGACATCCTCTCCTTCTGGAGAAATCCTCAACGTCACACACAAAGTCCTCATCACCAACCATGGCCCGAGTTCCTTACCAACCACTTCAGTGTTTGTCAAAGTCCCTACCTACCTGACCGACGGTTCTAAGCTTGTTGTAGATGCAAATGTCACCGTGAGTGTGTTTTATGTGGGGTTTTTTTTTTAAACCTGTTTAGTCTTCTGGGAGAACTTGAGTTTTGAGTAAAGTTAACCTTTGCTAGTTTGTAGCCTTTTTTCTGTAGGCAAAAATATACATTCCAGAGTAACAGCCTTATCCTCATGGCAAATTATAGTGTAGTGTGGTAAACTGTTGAGCGCCCAAATACCTCAAATTTACGTATGCTATCCCCTATTTCCCATGTCAGGTTGTAAAACACGCAAAATGCATTTTAAAAATGAGGTTTCCTTTTTGTTTTGTTGTTGGTAAAACGTCTAAGGTGCCAAGCAATGCATGTTCATGTACCAGACAGTGCCGTCGGTGGCCTAGTAGTTAGCTCTCAGACTCACAACAATGAGCTCGTGGATTCGAATTCTGTTAGGGGCCAGACTTTGTGTCATTAAGAAAATCACTATACAAGAGTTTTCCTCACTTCAACCAGGTGGGAATGGGTACCCGGCTATAGACAGCAAAAGGTTTTGTCAGTTTGTTAGTGTTTGAGCTCGTACAGTCCGCAGTTTGCACCGCATGTTTCCCCGGAAGCTGAGAATGTTTCTGAGTGTTCTCGGGTCTGCTGTGGTAATAATAGTTGTAAAGGGCATCTGGCGTGCTATAGAGCTCGTGTAATACAAAATGGGGACAGAATGGGGGCGTGGGTGGACGGCTGTTTTGTCTGATGGAAAAAATATTACCTCTCATTTCAAAGAGCCTGGTTCGACCCTGGCTTCATGAAAGGCCATGCAGTGGATAAGTTAGGTCGTTTACTTTGATATCGCACTATCTTTTCGGATGACCACAAACAAATACAGGAATCTTTTTTAGTACAAATCTTGAGCCCAGAAAAGACACTGTGGCAGTGGAAAGTCAAACTTATGTTGGCAAAATTCCAAATAAATTGCGGAACAAAAGCAAGCCCCTGACAACATTGCCTGGAGTAAGCTGAGACAAAGTTTGTGTCTGTCTGAGCAGTATGGCACCCTACTTTACTAATGGAAAATAGGCGATGGATATAATATAATCGATAGAGTTGACACAGTCGAGTGCTTAGAAAAGGAGGAGGAGTAGAAGGAGGAGGAGAAAGAGGAGAAGAAGAAGAAGAAGAAGATGAAGAAGATGAAGTAGAAGAAGAAGAAAGGGGGAGTGGCAGGAGGGAAAATTGGAAAGCTTTCTTGAAATACTACAGCCTTGTCCTGAAATTGGTTTGGGAACATAGCCAGCCTGTTTCTGTTTTCTCTAAATCTGTTCAATGCAGAACCGTGGATATTTGCAAACAGCCTTTGATTGTCTGTCACAATTAGGTTATAGTTACAGCTTTTACAATTAAACAGCTGCTATAGGTTTTCAGAACAACTTCTGCTAGAACCGCAGACTGCAATATAGCCTTTTAGAGTGTGCACATACTGCGTATTGTTGAGTGTCAAAACCATGCAGTGAGATGACAATTTTCCTAAAACTCACTTGTAAATTTTTCTTGCAGAGCAATAACTTTCCTCTCAGAATTAACTGTTGTTTAACTGAATGATGAGGGCATAGTATATTTTATTTTTTGGTGTATTCAGAGATGGTAGATCACAAATGAAATATGGTATATCAATGTAAGGAGTGCTGACAAATGAGCTACTTCTCGCAATCGAGGATGGATATATTTATTTTTATTTTTTTTAAAACCAATCCACCCCCCCCAAAAAAAACAACAACACCCCACCCCTACTTGTTATGTCCTCTTATACCACAACTGGAGATGCAATTGTAGGACCTGGGTCAGGTGTGTTGCTGTTTGGATTATCATGTTTTTCCTTTGGAGGATCTCCATAGGGCTAAAATCTGAGAAGTAACTCATTTTGTGTATTTCTCATATTATTGATGGTAAGGTAAGGAGGAGGCTACTTATCTGTCTAGCTTTTTGCCAGCTGTAAATGGTCATCTACCTGGTAAATGTGCTTGCCATTTATCCCCAAAATACATTTTGCTGCATAATTTTCTAAATTTAGCCTTTTATTAAAACAAATTTTGCAACATAATTTTCTAAATTTCTGATGTCTAAACATTGGTTGGAAAAACAGATAGCCCACATAGTATTTCTGCATGGTATTTCCCCTTTGTTCAGATGACAACTGCTGCTGGAGTAACCTCACAGTGTTTGGGCACCAAGTATTTTCAAATTGGAGGGTTGCAATCTACTCAGAAGCCCTCGACAACTACAGGAAAAGCAACAGAGTCCTCCTCATCGTCGTCTGGCTACTCCACCACCACCGCTGGCATCACTGGCACTACACAGAGTGGACAGTCGACAACCACGACAACCACCATACCTACCACCACCACTACCGCTTTTTTATTCAAGCCAAATGTCAACAGGCGGAAGAGAAGTGCTGATGATGAAGCTCAAGATGACAATGTTGATGACAAGTCCAAAGTGTTGGATACAACATATGTGATGGTGAGACTAGAGCTTGTGGTTCTTTAAGGAAAGTTTTTTTTGGTTGTAATTTCAGTTCTTGTTAGTGCACAGTGCTAACTCCCCTATCAGCACCATTAGGTTATTTAAGAAATGGAACTTCCAAATTTAACCTCAGTCTCTGACAGAACCAAGTCAAATGGGTTGAGAGCTTTGAAAACTCCACTAAACAACCCAAGTTCAAAAACACCCAGTCTGGGTTTCGAACCACGGCCATCCACTCC
Organism: Aplysia californica; assembly: GCF_000002075.1. Classification (NCBI taxonomy): domain Eukaryota; kingdom Metazoa; phylum Mollusca; class Gastropoda; order Aplysiida; family Aplysiidae; genus Aplysia; species Aplysia californica. The sequence continues at coordinate 1,632,191 of NW_004797277.1, read as the reverse complement.
GTAGTCTATCATGATACCAAATGAGCTAATGGAGCGCCAACTCCATTACTTGTGAGCACGTACAGGATTGCTCGTGTTATTGTTACATGATAATGTTCTGATAACTTCAGGATTTTCATATTATGTTAGTTACAAGGCCGTCATGCAAAAATATAATCTTATATAATTATTACTTCTGTCAACAGGGCAAAATATTTTAATGAAAAGTATATATGACGGGTAGCAGGTTTATCTGAGAACAATCAGTTCCAGTATGTATTCCTGTGATCACAGCAGCGACATTTTTTTGTCGAAAATATCAAACTTGTAATCCTTCAATCATTAAGTGGGGATAAATCATCTTGGATAGATAGATTTCCCCCTTTTTCAACTAACTTTACTCAAACTTTACCTGTGACTTGTGTCACTTTAAAAAACAACAACTGTTAGTAGATTGATAGTTTAGCTTTTTTTTCTAACCCTTACCCCCCCCCCCCCAAAAAAAAAAAACACCAAAAAAACCCCCAAACAAAACAATACAAAAAACCAAACAAACCACATCACACACACACACACACACACACACACACACACACACACACACACACACACATACACACACACACACAAACACACACGCACACACACACTTCCTAATGTTTCTCCTCAGGCCTGTATATAATTTTCTTTTAAAAAGTAACCAAGGAGCACAAAGAAAATCTTGATGTTCCCAGTTTTTTGCTAATTGTACCTTATATGATTTTAATTCATTGGGGAAATGTAAACACATCTCTTAACTGTGATTGAAAATGTGCTTTTTGGCACTTTAAAAAAAACCTTGACTTTGTTATTCATACACAATTTGCTAAATTCAGTTTTCTGTATCTGACACATTAAAAAGGCAAGCATCCAATGAAATAATACAAATTCATGTTTCTGATTTGTGAATAATGGTTAAAAATGTGTCGCAACATTGCCTTTGGTCTGCTGCTGATCGGACTTGTGTGTCTGCCATGTCTTTTTTTTGGGTGGGGGGGGGGGGGGGGGGGGGGGTAAGTGTTTTACGGTGCTCGCAACTGCATTAGGTCATATGAGCGCGCCGGACACATTAAATAAACATTTTCAGTTGGTAGGAAATTTTGAATTTTTACTCTAGTGGTGGCCAAAGCCTACTCTTATTGATTTTGGACCACCAAGGGATCTTTAACGTGCACAATTTGCACATGGGACCTCTGACATTTTTTGTCTTTGTCCGAGAAAGCAAGGTGTAGATTTTTCCTACCAGAAGATTAGGGGTGTGGCTGAAAGACAGCAGTAAGAAGGAGCCAAGGAGTAGCAGTAGGAAGACTGCAGAAAGAGTCAGGAGCCCAGAGGAGGGGGCAAAGGAGGTGAGGGGGTGGGGGCAGAAAGTGGAGATGAAAGCAGACAACTGAACATTGCTAGAGAGGAGGAAAGGACGTGAAAGGAGACAATTTTAGAGAAGAAAAATTTCCGCCGCTATCCGGATTCGAACCCGGGACCTATTGAATGAGAGGCAAACACCTTAATCTCTAGGCCACGAGAGACCCCCCCCCCCACCATGTCTTACATTGTTGCATATCTTATCTTACATTGTATTATCTCATCCTTTCTTGTTTTATTTGCTTAAAACATGTTGGTTTTTTTTTACATTTTCCATGTCCAGCAGATGTATCTGACTAATTCTTGATAAACCCCTTCTCATTTATGTTTCGTAACTTTTTAATAAGTGTTTTACGCCCCCATCAACACAATTTACAATTTAGATCATTTTGGAGGTGGGCTTCCGGCCCTGCCTGTTAGGACCAACCCGAGCTGAAAGGGATACATCCCTGCTGAAAGACAGAGATACTCCATAATAATATTTTCTCTTCCCTGGAATCGAACATGGGTGTCCTGCTTGTGACAGTGAAGCACCTAACTGTTACACCACTCACGATGACTTTCACAGCTGTGGAAACGTGAATTCTGATTACAACTGTCACCTTCAGTGAACCTTTCTCTTTTGTTTCAGTCCTGTGAACTGAACCCTGAGTACTGTTATGTGTACGAGTGTGAACTTCCACATGCCATCCCAGCTTCGGAGTATGCAGAGATCAACATCTCCATGTCCTTGGACAAACGAAATGTACCCATTCCTGAGGTAAAAGTGTTTGCTGAGAACCTACACTCACCGATTACTAACAATCTACACACTTCCCACTAAAATCAACATGATATATCCAATGCTTCAAAATTATGAAAACTTACGAAGTATTTCATGTTTTGTGGTCAATTACTTGCAAATTAATATGAGCACGGTTTTTGTCTGTTACCCCCCCCCCCCCCCCTCCCCCACTTCATCGGTCTGTTTGTCTGTGTGTCTGTATGTCTGTGTGTCTGTCTGTCTGTCTCTGTCTGAGGGTACCGGAGAAGGGTACCGGAGATCTGACCCAGTCTGTCTGTCTGTCTGTCTGTCTGTCTCTGTGGAAATCTGTCTGTCTGTCTGTCTGTCTGTCTGTCGATCAACCCTCCTCACCTCTCCCGCCACGACACTCTATCTCTTTCTAAAACTTTCAGACTGATGCCACACCATAACTGTTTTCTTATGTTGTTTTTGTCCTTGCTCTCCTCACACATCCAGGGATTCAACACCTTGTATTTTCTGACGGATGTCGAAGTCCAAACGCCCTCCCATCCATTGTTTCTGTCGTGGCAATTCCAGCCTAAGACAACGGTGAGTGCTAATGTGCTACCTTAGAATGACAAAGATCTGCCTGACATTTCTGGTTGTTTTGAATTACTAAGACCATAGGTCAGAAACCAAGTGTTCTATCTACTCTTTCAAAATCTTAAGATTATTCGGAGTCGTTATCAAGATGTATCCAAAGAATTGCGTTAAAGAAACTTAAGCATGATCTGAAAATTAAGTTTTTAAATTCAAATTTCTCAAAACTAGGTAGGCCTATTGAGCAGACAGAACTTTGTAATTCTAGGTTACAAATTATGGTCTAAGATGGCATTTTTTCTCTCCTCAACAATGGGTGGTCATTTTAAACAGGCTCGACTGTACTACAACTAAGTAAATCTTAAGTCAGAAAGTTGAATGGCTTTGATAACATATAGGACTAGGATGAAGACCTTTGGCATCACCATTGTATGGTTTCCTTTCTTCTTCTTCTCCTCCTGCTCCTCCTCCTCCTCCTCATCATGTCCTAGCTACTCTTCTTCCTCCTCCTCTTCCTCTCTCCCCTCCTACTCCCCCAGACCATACTCACGGAATGCACTCAGTGGAACAACAAAACCGCGCAAAAACCTCAGATTTATAACTAGATGGAAACACCGATTATTGATAGATGAATTCACAACATTAGCAGCCTAAGAGAGTGAGGGGTTGGAGGGAGCATAGGTGTGGTTTGCTCCTTCTTTTCTATCCAACATCTATTGACCTTATCTCTCCTACTTTCTCTTGTAATACATCTAATTTTTAGGCACTTTTGTGACCTATTTGTGTTTCAAGTGCCGTAAAGTAATAAAGAAAAACATTGACCTACACACACTTTTATTTCAATAGGAATGATGAATAATATCTTTCTAATGTCTTTCCAGACTATGACAAAATTTCACCTGGCATCGACAAGTGGAAAAATAAATATCTGGATCATAGTTGGAAGCGTCGCTGGAGCTCTCGTACTGATCACTGTCATTGTTTTAGTTCTTAAAAAGGTGCTGTAATCAGACATTTCTTGTCATCAGTTTCATCAGAATTTCTTGTTATTCTCATACCTATCTCTCTCTCTCTCTCTCTCTCTCTCTGTCTATCTATCTCTCTATCTCTCTATCTCTCTATCTCTCTATCTCTCTATCTATCTATCTGTCTATCTATCTATCTATCTATCTATCTATCTATCTATCTATCTATCTATCTATCTATTTACCTCTCTGTCTGTGTGTTTGTCTGTCTGTTTGTCTGTCTCTCTGTCTGCGCATCTATCTATCTATATCAGTTCTTGATGCTTCACTACTCCTCTCCTATTCTCTTTACTTTCCTTCATGATTTTGTTTCTGTCTCTAATCCGGGGGTTTTTTTTCTCTCCCGTCTCTTCGGGATTATTTTGCACTCTGGTCACCTTTACCTCTCCTCTTTGTATTTGTGTTGAACTCTACACAGATATCTATGATTTCGAAAGCAATACAATAATTAATGTATTAGCTGTCTACTTCTAAGTTATGAAATAAACACAAACATGCATACCAGCCATGTACAACTTTCAGCTACATGTAAACAGATGTGGATAAAGTATAAACACATGAATATTCCTGATGTTTTTGTTTATCTATCTATCTATCTATCTATCTATCTATCTATCTATCTATCTATCTATCTATGCATGCATGTATGCATGCTGTATGTTTGTGTGTGTGTGTGTGTGTGTGTGTGTGTGTTTGTGTGTGTGTGTGTGTGTGTCTGTTTGTCAATACAACGCTCTAAATCTATCGATCGATCTATCAGTAAATATAATATTGTTAATTTAAAACATGTTATGTCTATTCTTTTCTGCAGCTTGGATTCTTTAAACGAGACAGGCATCACCAGGTGGAAAGGTGGCGAAGAGAGAGTAAGAGACGGTCCCGAGTTAAATCTCAAGGCCCATCAAAAGCAGAATGATTCTGTTTTCATGAAATGCTGGTTTCAGTTACTTGGGTATCCTAATTCTAATGATCTTTATGGTCATGATGCAAAAGGGTGATGATGATGATGATGATGATGATGATGATGATGATGATGGTGATGGTGATGGTGATGGTGATGATGATGATGATGATGATGTTGATGTTGATGATGATGATGATGAAGGTGATGATGGTGATGATGATGATGATGATGGTCATAGTGGTGATGGTGATGGTGAAGATGATGATGATTTGATCATTACTCCGGTGATGATAATGTAATGATGATGAAAATGATGATGATGAAGTAATCCTTGTTCTGATTAGTAATTTTTTTTCAGTATGATTGTTGCCAAGTTATTATCTCTATTGTTTTTATTTCTAGCTGCTGCTAGACCATGGGTTGCGAATCTAAGATTTGCAGACAAAGGGGTCAAAATGTTTTTCTCGCCTTCCAGTCGTATGGCCGACAGTCTTGATGAGGACCCACACTTTGAATTTAGTTACATTAAGTTTGAAAGGCTGTTTAGCTCCAACATGAATAGCATTGTTGTTGTTTTTTTTTGTTGCTTTAATCTTTAATTACTGTTAAATGTGCTATTATTATTATTTGCATCCTATTTTTCATCATGAGACTTTCATTTTGCTTGTAAAATATCGTGTATCATCGTCTGTTTCTTTCCCGACTTTAATTTTATTTTCTTTTAAAATGGTTTCTGTTGTCAAGTCCAACCATCCCTGTTTCTTGATTCTATTGCCATCGTCTTTTTATGAGTATATCAGCACCTTTACCACCTCCACTGATTATTTCTCTGCCTACGTAAGGCGACGACCATCAGTCAGGCAAAGTTTGATTCTTCAGTAGGCGGTATTCTGAAAATGATTTTTGTGCTCTCTCTGTGCAAACCAGTATAATGTTTAATGCCTCTAGCTACTGTCTTTTCAGTTAAAATTTAAGTATTTTTCGTTTAGTTCTCTAATATAGTGTCCATATAAACAGTGTTAATGATTTACTTTTTGCACGATTAATGCTTGGTGGGATACAAGAAAAAAAGATTTTTGAAAATGCCATTTATTCATTCATATGGCATGTTGAGGCCCATTTATTTTGCTTGCATTTGATCTGGCAGTACCTCAATGACTATGATTTGTGTACTTTTTCTTTTTTTGATTTTAGACTAAAGCTTTAGAATGATACTACATGTACAAGTAAGGTTTACTTCGGGTACTGGTTTGTGTGTGTGTATATTTTTGTGTTTTCCATATCTCTCTCTCTATTTTATATATATATATATATGCACATGTAATTTGACATCAATCATAATAAATAATAATAATGATCGTTACAGTTACTTTTATTATTATTGTTATTATTTTTTAAAACATTTTTTTAATTACATTATTATTTCATTGTTCTTACATTATCATCACTATGATGATGATGATGACGATCATACTGTTGATAATAATAATAATAAAAGAAGAAGAAGAAGACGAAGAAGATGAAGAAGAAGAAGAAGAGGAAGAGGAAGAGGAAGAGGAAGAGGAAGAAGAAGAAGAAGAAGAAGAAAAAGAAGAAGAAGGAGAAGAAAGAGAATAAGAAGAAGCATTATATGTCCCTTGTATTATTATTATTACTACTGTCAGTATTACTGTTATTAATATTTTTGTTGTTATCACCATTACATGTATTATGTGTACCCATTCTAGAGGAACATTCTTCTTGGGTTTTTACCGTTATTATATTCAAGATATAAACTGGTCATTGTTTTCAGTACATCATGTATAAACAGGTGGATGTAAAGGAGTCCATTCCGCACGTCATCATGATCTCATGTAGTGCAACAGGGAGTTGTTACTTTGGAGGTCAAGGGCTTGCTTTTGCACTAGAGTAAGTGGTTCAAACCCCAGTTTGTGCAAGGATTGATGGTCGAATCTTGTTGGGTTTTTTTAAAGTTCATTTTGAAATATACTTTTAAAATATCTGACTTAAGAGCAGATGGGACCAAACACTTTGTCGTGTAAGAAAAGGACAAAAATGTTTAGACTACATGGAAGTCGAATCATGTGTGAAAGTCGTCCTGGATGTTGAAAGTTGAATTTTTAAAAAGTAGGCCTGATTACAGGCTTGCTGTTTGGAAAATATTCTAAAGTTATCCTCACCTTTATTTAAGAACTGAGACTTCAATCAGAATATTACTTTGATAAGAAAATCGTCATAAACGGTAGGCCCTATTACATTGTCAATCTTGTTTAAGACTGGCTAACCCACAAAATATCTTCTTTTTTTATGTATAAATAAGAGTCAGTTATCCATTTCATAAAGTTTTGTCAAAGTCAGGTTTGAATAAAGTACATAATTTAGGAACAATTGTAAAAAGAATGAAACCATTTTTTTTCTCTCCTGAGACATTTATTTGCTTCCTGGGCTTGTACAGTATTATTTTCATGGCTTCCCGACACTACACCTCTGTATGGACCAGGTGCAGGGGGTGGGAGAATCTGTGGCGGAGTGAGGAGATTGAGACCACCACTCGCATCTCCATTGTGGCATTGGTGGCTTAGTGGTTAGGCTACCAGACCTGTAATCGTGAGATTGCGGGTTCTTGGGTTCGAGCCTCAGCTCGGTCCAACGTTGTGTTCTTGGGAAAGGCACTTTGCAATTGCACGAATTTCCCATTAGGCTTGGTCCCTTGGGAGACGGACGTTCAACTCGAGGGTCCCGTCTCTTAAATAATATAATGTGTTGATAGGTGCGTTATACCTATATCATTACACCACATCTCGCGAGGAGTGCATTGACAAAGAAGAATGTTCTGCCATGGCGTTAGTTTTGAGAAAATGGAATTCATAGATTTGTTGCTACACTGATTGTACATCTTATTTGTTCAGCGTTAAACTGAACAACAGAAGGTCAGGTTTTCTTGAGCCTTTGACACAGTGTGCAAGGTATCACCGGTATCACCATCAGTAATGTGTAGTGTGTAACTTTTAGTTCTCAATGGTTGCAAAAAGTGAAATCAGAGCCTTGTCATTTTTACGGCGTGACATGCTTCTTAAAAAAGGATTAAAAAATTCTTCTCTCCCTTTAAAGCCGCCACTTGTGGGGGAATAGTAGGGCTTGTCTAAAATACAAAAGCTGATACATTGTCAGTACTTTGTAGTTTCTATTTATATATGAGGAAGAGATGTTTTGAAGAATCTCCATCTGTCTGCTGTTAAAAGCAGCTCATCCTGAATCCAGACGGAAGCAGCGTGCCCCCTGAATGATCTTAATTGTGAATTGTGACGATGCGGGCGAAAAACATTTGCAATAAAACAAATTCTGTGATGGGTGTCTAGCTTCTATACTGGGAGAGATGGTGTAACTCATCAGGAAGCAGGAGAAGTTCACAAAGAACAAAAAATATGGGTAAACGTAAGTTGAGAAAAGTTAGTGTTTGTGGGTATAGAGGTGAGTGCAGAAAAGGGGATCGCCAGTTTCAAATTGAAGAATCCTGTTTTGGAGGCTCCATTTATCGCTTGATTTTGAATAAAACACCCACGTTCAGTAAAAAGTTTACATGTATTTTGTTTGAATACTACAGGGACTGTTTCATTTTTCTATTAAGATGCCAATTCTCACTCACATGTCTTTGTTTACCTCGGGGTAACTCTATGGTTTACCTGCACCCTTTTTAACCTAGCCTACATTTATAAGAATATAAATTTTTTTTGTTCATACTGGAATTATAAAATTCAATGAAAGCAATAAATGTTTTTGTTTGTGACAAAGAGCTGAAACAGAAAGCCTTTTTTTCTTTAGCATGTGTTCTATCATCAGCACTTCGAAACTTGTTCTTTTTTTTTGTTTTAGGATGTTACACAAGAAAATCAGACTATAAGAAATGGCGCATTTATTTACACGGAGGTGTCAAACTAATCGCTTAGAGGGCCAAACTCAAATTACACAAAGTCGCAGGCCAAATTGAATAGACACTGAATTGTTGGCTGGTGCTCTGGTGTGGTTTACTCCTCTTTCTTATCACACATCTAGCGTACTTATCTCTCCTCCTTTTTTCTCTTGTAACACCTCTAATCTTCGGCACTTACAGTTATATGATCTAATAGTGTTGAAAGTGTCGTAAAATTGGTACTAAAACAAAAAAATAAACACTCGTTGAGCAGTGGACAACTAAACCTTTTTCTAAATGATATGAATTAAAACAGACAAAATATAGGCCAATTACAAATTAAGGCAAACCAATGTTCGCTCTTAAAACAGTTTGTCAGAGCTAGGTGTTTGGTGTTTTTACTTGACAATAAGTTCTTTTATGTTATTTGTAGTAAGTTTCTGTGTTAAGGGGATTCTCATGATGGACTACCTAAAAACTCTCGTATTGACTGGAGATAACTGTTCGACAGGCTGGATGCAGCCTGCGGACATTGAGTAGCATCTTTGCCGAATTCGAGTAAGTTTGACTGTGACCTTCAAAATCAAATGTGTTTGTTTTTCAGTCATGAGTGGAATTGGTTGTACTGTGCCATTATGGTTGCTTTTGTACCTCCATAAAGGAAAATCTGACTGGTCCCAACTGAGTCAAATGAACTCGGTAAGCAGTGTGCACTCTCTTCATTAAGTCCTATGATCTTCCTTTGAATCACAAAGGACCCGCTAATGGACTCAAAATTGTGAGACTGTGGGTTGGGGGTTTCGAGCCTCAACTCAGTCCAACATTATGTCCTTGGGAAAGGTATTGTACACGATTTTCCCAATTTGCTCGGTCCTTTCAGAGATGAACACTCGGAGGTCCCACCTCTTAAATGGTCGCTATCCCGAAAAATAATGTTTTGAGAAAATCAAAGTTAAAGTTCTTGGACCCTTGTTCAGTTTCTTTAAAAGACCGTGAGTTTTCTCTATAACTAAAGAAATACACAAAAATGAAACCAAACTTCTCCTAGATCTGTAGGTAGAGCAATGCCCACTTTTGGTGTAGGTCAAGATTTCTGGAAACCCCCGAAATCTGGGTTACCCCGCTTGTCCTTAAAAGCGACCAAATAACCTAATAGTGTTGATAGGGGCACTAAACCAATACCATTTTCATCATCCCCCCCCCCCTCCCACAAAGAACCCATAATTCTCATATCCATTCTCAAAAATAAAAAAATTAGAACAGTCTCTTCAACCATCAATTAATTTATGTTGGAGGTGAACATTATACATGTCTGTCAACACGATAACATCAAATCAGAAGTTGAATGAACATTAGTTCAGTTTATCGTGTTAATGGCACAAACACTATACTTATACATAATAATATGACAGCTCATTTCACTGACGACATTTTAAAAAATTCACATCTCTTCTCCTCTGCAAACCAAAAACTTGCAAAAGGTCAACAATAAACAAAACTGAACTTTAAAACATACAGAGCCTAAAAGCTTAAAGTGGGGATATGCACAATAATGCAATCTTTCAATCATTTTAGACCAAACCAATCCTCCACTACCAATACTTACCTGAAAATATAGAGTGACTTCAACCTTGCAGGTAACATTGACTATAAACAGACAGCACAATTAGGGTTCACAAACAGCAATGACTACACCACATACATTATAATGCATGGATATGTGCATAATTATACATATATGTATCATGTTTGTGTACGTTTTATTACAAACCCATAACATTTTTATAAAAACACCACACACACACACACACACACACACACACACACACACACACACACACACACACACACACAGGGGGCAGATACTGTACTGAAAAATCAATAAAATAAAATAAAACAAACACCCACGGCATTGAGGATAGGAGAAGTATAAAATGCTATATATATGACTTATGAGGGTCAAATGTAAGAAATGCATGTACAGCACATGAAACAAATATCGCATTCATTGACCGCATTCAAGAGTGCAGGGGAATGACTTTGGACAAGCAACATTTAAAAAAAATTATAACACAACTTAGATTATTTGTGAGGCAGCGTGGTGGAATCAGGCTCTCGTCAAAATAATCAAAGCGAAGAAACTTGCATTTTTCCGCAGGTTTGTGAATTTTTATCAAATTTTTGTTTTTGGGCTCAACACCTTTCCTGCCCATTAAAGGACTAATTTCTGTGTGGATTTTTCTTTAAAAATGTTGATTAAAGGCACAAAAAATGTAAATTTTCAGTTACCACAAACTCTTAAGCTATGGAAATAACTAATCTTTGGCGGCCATTTTCTCACTAATTTTACCTCTGAAAATAGGTGACCCCACCTACTTCTTTCGCAAATATCTCGACTTGTATTCAAGATAAATGTATATTTTTTTCATCCAAATAAAGACAAGTGAATAAGTTTTAAGATGATACCAATGCCGCTATATGCCCAAAAATTGACAAGAGCCTGATTCCACCACGCTGCCTCACATTTAGGAAGTGGGCTTCCACCATGCCTGTCAGTTCCAACTCAGACTGAGAGGGATAAAACATCTCAACAGACGAAGATACTTGATAAAAAATTTCTCCCACTCAGGTCTCCAGAAAGGGTGCGTCAGCAAAGCGTCTAACCACTACACCAGAGATGTAGGAGCAAAGCAAATAAACCATTTCAGAAGACCAACATACTTAGACTCAAAATGTGCGTTTCCGACACTTAAGCACTCTATCATACAAAAAAAAACCCCCAACAACATAGGAAAAACACATTGTAGGCAAATCCCTTGTTCACAATGTGCTCCTACTCAATCTCATTACTTACAGCTCCACATCAAGCAAGTTGGGCAGCTGTGGCAGAAAAGATTACAAATTTAGTATGCCACTTTAGTATGACGCTTCAATGTAAGTGGTAAATATGAAATTAATTTCTCTTCTTTTTAGGAACATCTTACTCTCAAAACCCATGGCAGACAAAAAGTTCCACTTTCAAAGTCACCTATATTGTAGCCTATCTAGTAGGGCTTAAAACTCCAACCTTTTTTTCAGTTTAAGTAAGTTGAGGGTTTTACGGCGCTCGCAACTGTATAAGGTCATATGAGCGCCACTCCAACCTTTACTGACTTACTTTCTTCCAAAACCCCCCCCCAAAAAAACAAATCCTTTTGAAAAACAAAAATAATCCTGAAATTGCAGATCCCAAACACAGAAGTAAGCATCTGTCCTTCAGTATTTCCCTCGTTATCATCTAATTTTTTGCCATAAAAGCAAATATCTATAAAAGGAACTGAGTGCTACAATGAAATGATGCATATACAAGCAGGATCCCGAGACAAATTTTTTTTGGTAACTTATCTTCGAGATCAGGGCAAACTTAATCTTCTGTACAGCCTACATAAACCTCAAAGACTAGACTACACATCTGTACAAAAAAAAATCCCTGCCTGTTTACATGAAATACTGTTTACTGGATTTTTATTTTATTTTTGCCTAAGACTTGAATTCGCAAAGCGGATTCAAATCGTTTGCCAAAAATAATATGGGCACAACAAAAAAAACCCCAAAAAACAGAAAAACAAAAACCTCGGGTGTACAGTACTCAGGAATCCATCATACTGAAGGGGTACTTACTTCATTCTTTGCTGCTGAAGAGCACTATGTCCTACCACACAATATGTCATTTTGAAAAGTTCTTAATTAATTAATTTAAACCTTGTCTGGATATATCAAACCCATACATGTATGTGGTCATTGTCTATAAAGAAAGTCCTGCTGTTGACCAATTTACAGTGGAATACGCCTACACAAAAATCTTCTGGACCAGCGAGATTTCTCAAATAGTGAAGGCAAAAAAACCAAACCCCAAAAAAACATTCTATTTTCTTTCAGTATACCTCTGTTTTCAGATTAACCATGTTTGGTTTAAGCAGACTCCACCTCGTATTTTGAAGCACCTAGAGGCAAGATGTGCATTTGGTCAGGAGATGCTCACCATGAGCCACAGGAATGTAACCTCCAGCACAATCTCTCATACGATAGTAACTTATTCCAACACTTCACCCAGGAAAGGTGTTATACTACCAAAGACTATTTGCGGGTTGTTTATTGTTTGTTCTCATTGCGTTTCTGCACCTGCCTGTCAAGACCAATGCGGGTTAAGATGGATAAGTCCCACTCTGTCATTATTCCTCATCATACGCATGCATTCATTATAATAAATAACTTGCCGGTAACAATGACAATGAGCATTTATAAGTATAAGCAAAAAGTCTCGATTTTTCCCCCAAATGTCGCTTAATAGGTTTTGCATCTCAACCCCTCGTGTGCACTTCAGGTCCAATAGCATTATCTTTCCTGGATACCCTTTCCATTCATCCTGCCACCAAGACTACTCAAAAAACTTATTCTCCTCAAATATTATTCACAACCCCAAAGTAAAAAAAAAATAGAACATCGATACAAAAATAAAACACTACCAACAATTCCCCCTCTCTCTCACGGACACTCACTCGCAGAAACATATTTTGAGACAAACTTTCTTTTAAAAGTAAAAAAAAAAATGAAACAGTATCTCATCTAACAGCATAAAGGCTGAGTTCATGAAACATACACCTATACTATTATTATTAGCATAAGATGTTACGATAAGCCAAATCATATGTATCGGACTCCTCCAAATTGATGGCCAAATCACAGGATCTTTTTCTATGGCCACTTTCTCAGCAGACTTCCGTTTATGGGGGTATTCATGCTTTTAAATTAATGTAAACATTTGGTTTCAGATGGGCTTTCAACATGTTTTATTGTTATTTGTTTTTATGTATTCCCCCCGACTCTTTCGAAATACCACCAGACTCCAAAATTTTGTGTAGCTGTACCCTATTGGAAAACAATTTTAATGTGTGTCACACGCAAAGAGATTATAAATAGAACTAGAGGTCTTAGCTGTGACATCACGAGTGTCAAACTTGAATGGTGTGCCGCCATTTTGGAGAGGAATAAAAGGCCAGTCGGTGCACAACAACACTTTTCAATCCTGAATGATACTCTTTGAAGTCTTTTGATGTTGATTTCTTTTTCATGTGATTTGCCTATTGCTAAAATGTACTCATATGGGTTTTTGTGATTGTTTACCTTTAAAAGAGCCAGACAATCTCTAAATAATGCAAATAGGGCCTTTTACACGGTGATACCATACGGGTGAGTAAAATTCAGAAAAAATGAATGAGATGGACTAGATGATCACTTGTTAAAAGAAAAAACATAGATTAAATAATTTTATTGAAATCTTTTGCTGTGCGTCGCTCAAACAGTATGTCTAGATTTAGCACTGCTGACTACAACAAGGCACTCGTATCGGCCCTCTGGAATCAGGAATGTGACTGAAAAGCCGCTAGAAGCTTCAGCTGCAACTCTTACACAACTTCAAGGCTGGCTGAATAAAATAAAACAATTGTGGATGTTGTTGAGACGAGAGAATGTCAAGTAGTCACCCAGGCGTTACTACCCACCAATAAGACCGGTGTAATATTGTCTCATCTGCGGAACCGATGCCACACAGCATGTGCAACAGCAGCAGCAGGGGTTCATGGTAGATGGGGTGTTGTGTCGCCAAACACCATTGCCAATCAACGCCAATTTTAGAAAATATTGTGAACATAAGTGTTGTGTTTAAAAATGTAGTCAGTATATTAAACCCCCCTCCCCCAGGGGGTGCTACTGACTGAAGTATTTTTAGGCCATTCCCAAAGGGGGGATATTAACAATAACACGTTCTTATTATTAAGTCTTATACACAGTAGAATTGTAAATTGTAAATGCGCTGATTCATCAATGTCATGCTCATAACTGTGCCTGAACTGCATCGGGGAACTGCAGCTTTTTATTTCCTAATCCTTACAATTGCCATTTTTTCTCTACTTCTTATGTAATTTTGTCACCCGCTCGTGGTGCCTTGATAGTCAAAGCAGACTTGGTACCATTGAAGCTAGAGCGAGGAGAGCAGAGTAAGCTTGATTCCCCGTATGGACTTCTCTGTTGACATCCACCTCTTGGCGCTCATATGACCTTTTATGCAGTTGCGAGCGCTGTAAAAACTCTACTAAACTCAAACTAAACTGTCAGTAGGCCTATATATAATTTATGCCCGATATTAAACAAAGCTCTTTGGTGTGCACACAGGATCAATACAATAAATAATTTAAACAGTATCCCAGCCAACAATTAATTTCTCATATTGAGACAACACCGAATTAATATATTAAATAATAAACCGAGTCTTAAATCCCTTCATACTCTATGAAAACCTAGGCTTTGCATCAGTAGAAGGAGAGTGCAGACAACATGACATGAAAGCAATCCATTTTGTAAAAGTATAAAATAGTCTTTTTTCTGAATATACTCAATTACTCACTTTGTCCCCCTCCGCGCCTCCCCCACCCCACCCGCGAAAAACAAACTATATCCCATATTTGATTATTATGTCTCTGTTCATTTGTAGCCCACATTTCAGAGCATTTATGTTTCCCACAATCGGTCAGCAGGTGCGGTGTTGTGTATGCGTGAATGTCATATGATGAAACAACAGCAAACAAAAAAAGAAAACTTATAAAACTGAACTGAGCCTCAAACTCTATGAAGATCTAGGCATCGCGAGGGACGTGCAGCGTGACAGAGCTGCTTCTAATCCTCTAAAAAATGGCGACAAAGCGAGCTGAGTGGGCCCGCAGAGCCATAGTGAGTTTACGTGGGTGACGTCGCAGCTGCGACCTCTAGTACTATTATAACCTCTTTGGTCAGACGTCATACTCTCGTCCACATTGCCTCTTCCTCCAACCCGCTCCCCCTATAGTAAAGAACGAATGTGTGCAGTGTGGTCCCAAAAAAAACCCCATGTTAACAACTCTTATTGCATGAAATCTTTAAAAACATGTTCTGCTCACAGAGAATAAGACGAACCCCCCCCGTCATGGTGGAGATCATGGAGACCATTGACTAATACCGTCCAACTTGCTCTAATGGCCAGCTGTCCAAGACTGTCACCTGAACAAATGACCATATCCCACTTTCCTCCTTTCAATTATAAATAAAATATCACGACAGTAACCTGTCTAAGACAACCACTTTTCTTCTCGACACTGGGTGGCTGTCTTGGACTATTTTGACTGTATAGGAAACGGTGCAGAACATCAAACATTTCCGAATACTCGGAGCAACATTGAACCATGCTGCACTTTCTGTCACCCGTTGGTATAATTAAATTAGTCACATGGGCCACTATTACAGTCACAGGACATGAAATGTAGACTGCCCAATGCAGGACACTATCACTTGGAGCTACTGATTATTACAGCTTACTGTTTACTACAGCTTTTGAGAGAATTAACTAAAAACGGACACAAAACAGAAAACTCAAGTTCACAAGATTTGAGGAAAATTGCTAAGCGTTTGATCTTTGTTCCCATTGACCTTTTGGGAAAAGTTTACACACGTGTATATAAAAATACACACAATCACACTGCATCAATCTGATCATAACATCATTAAGTGATTTAATTGGTCTGTGAAGTTTTACTTTTGGTTGAATCAGATTTTAAAAATGTTTGACAATCAAGAACGCTGTATCATATATTTATAGGCCTACTGTAAACATACATGTGCTTGTTGTGCACTTTAAAAATCTCTTGGTTGTTGCAAAATTTAAATGTCACAATTTCTTTAGGGCCTACCATTAAAAAATGTCCCTACTATTTCAGTAAAATAAGACACACTCTTTACATCTTCCTTGATTCTATACATATTGACGTCACTCTCTGTCTGTCTGTCTCTCTCTCTCTCTTAAAATGTAACTGTAGAAGCTTTACGCCCCCCCCCCCCCGACATTATTTAAATGATTAAGGAGGCGGGCTTCCGACCATGCCTGTCAAGGTCAAAGAGGGTTGAAAGGAATCCAGCGTCCCAGAAAAAAGACCGAGGTACTTGATAGAAATGTTCTCCCCACTCAGGAATTGAAATCGGTTATTCAGCGAGCGGCAGCGAAGCGTCCAACTGCTATACCACATAATAATACATGTAATGTCTTTTCTCTCCTCTCTCTGCCTAAGTCTCTCTGTCTCTTTCTGTCTCCCCCCCCCCCTCCCCTCATTTCTGTCTCTGTCTGTCTGTCTGTCTCTCTCTCCCTCTCTCTCTATCTCTCCTGACATTAGTGGTGTTATCGCCAAACTCTTTACTATTTCAAGTAAAGAGACATGTGTTAAGATTCATGAATGTTGACCACCGTAACACAATTGGCCAATGCTTCTTTCTTCTGTCAAAACTGATAATTATTGTTTTTCTGTGTTCCTTCAAAAAATTCTGTAGTTTTGTCAATCCTGTATTTTCCTACATGTTCTTGACATCTGTGTTTTCTTTAGTATAGCTTCTCCCTAACCATTCAACCAAATGTAAGCCCTATGAAGATCTTCAAACTACAGTAAAGAAAGGGAATCGGGAATGGTAATGTTACAAAACAAGTCTGGTCTTGAAAATACAATTTTGCAAAGATCAGAGAAGGAGAGAAGAAAGGGGAACAGAACAAAACAAAAACAATTGAAGAACAAACAGTGTTACTGAGTAGACAGGAAAGCCTTCAGTACTATAGTCTGTTTCAAAGTAAGGTATTCAGGTGTCACTTCAAAGACTCTACTTAGGGTACAAGAAGGTTTTTCCAATTCGGAAGGGAGCCAGTAATAATGGAGTCTAATTGCAATATCTGCCAGATCGAGTTTTGGAGAAAAAGAGCCATTTTCCTAAGTCCCTTTTGATCACCTGCACTTGTCCCAGTGATAGTTCCACTTTCAAAACTCACAAAATCTGGCAATCCACCGAGAAAGCAAACCTGTCTAAATCTCTGTAGTCTAGGATGAAAATAATCTTCCGTTAAGTTTCTGTGGCCAATTAGAAAGCGTGCCATTTTGTTTGTTCCTCATATTACAATTGCAGCCAAGCCCGTTGGCCTCTTCAGCTTTTCGTTTCTCTCACTCAAGACGGCACAAGCAGATTCAAGTTTCGATTTTATAGCACAAAAAATGCCAATAAATACCCTTTCATGTTTATGATGCCATTATCACACTCAACCACTGTGCTGTTTGTAGCATTGGGTAGTATGTTGAGTGGGTCCTGAGTTAAAACACCTTCACCTTTTCAAAAGCAGGGCTGATTTATAGGCCTACCCTTCCAAAACCTGCTACGTTTCCGCTTCCCTCGAGCCTTCAAACCTAAAACATTCCAAAGTGGTTCTTTCTTTTGGTTGTTTTTTTTTTGTGTGTTTTTTTTCAGCAAAGAGAAACGCTGATTCGTCTTTTGACACAGTACATCACTACAGAACAGAGACGTACCCTGATTTTCTCTCGCAAACTTCACTTAGTTTGAATCCTTCATTGGTGGGTTTATCCTTCAGATTTATAAACCTTGGATCGGGAACGGCCTTTGAAATATACCATGGTTTCGTCAATACGAAGTCCTGTTATGCTTTTCACAAGTTAAAAAAAAAACTTTCTCTTGTAGATTCGGGATAAATTAAATGCTTCATCTTTTATGTCATGAAAAAGCTCTCCGTAGTCCACTTGCGCTATGTTGTTTGACATATGAAACGAGAAGAGAGAACCGTCAAGAAATCTTTTCTTTGCGTGTACATCATTATTCAGCAGACAGATGAGTGCAAGCATGGGCTTCCAGGTCAGCGGTCGCAGAGAGTCAGTATCTTGAGTATACCCATGTGAAAGAAAATAGATAACAAAAAATAATTCCATTTCTACTAGATTATCTGGTTTCTTGGTTTTGCAACGTAAACGACTTGCCAAGGTTTGCAGATCTTTGCCATCGATCCCTTTCCCATCTTGTCGTTTTGATTTAGTTTTATAAAAGTTTATAACCGCCTCTGTAATGATCAGTCAGTAAATATCTGATGCAAACGGTTGTTTGGGTTGTGAGATTTTGATTCCACCAAATACATGTACCAGTAAACTGAGAAGAGCGGGGAAAGTTGTTTGTGTTTCGAGCCCACAGTATTTTATCTTCTAATCCCTCCACTTATTCTTATTCATTTTTTGGTCTTTCTATACTCTCCTTTACAGCTCTACAGTATATTCGTCGGCATTTCGTAATTTCAACAACCGGTCAGTCCTATCGTCCATCATCTCATCATCAATGTCTATGCATTCTCATCTCACGCATTCTCGATTCACTACTAGTTGCTTCTTAAGCAAAAATTTAACCGTTATGCTTTATAGTCAATCGGCATAGTATCCTCATCCTTTCAAAATCATCTTCATCATCGGTCCATTCTATATAGATAGAATCCATGACTTCTTTGAGAGTGAGTCTTCTCAGCGTCTGTCTAAGCGCCACAACGTTCAGCATATTGTATGAAAAACTTCTCCGGAACGCTCTGGAAAGTGACCTCAGAAATTCGCCGGTAAATCGAAATGTGTTCAAGCAACTCAACTTCTGACAGCAAGAAACAATTCCAAAGTGGTATCTGAATACTTTCTGAAAGTTTGAAAGTGAAAAACGAAAAGGCAAACTTTTTGTAGCATGCACAAGTAGGGGAATCCAGGGTGGCGCGTCCCGTCGTGAAAGGTTGTGAAATAGCGCGCGCCAAAGAGGAGCGGTACGTTCCGAGGTAATATAAAAACAGCGCGCCAACGTGGTGCGGCGTGATGCGAAAAAGTTAAAGCATAATAGGGGCCTACAAAGAAAAGTCGAAATCTGAAGGGAGGGAAGTAGTAACTAGGGCAAGCTACTATCTCTATGTATTATATTACAGTATATCACCCTGGCAAAGCTGAATCATGAAGACTAGACTGCTTTGAGATTGTCTGCCAAGATGCAAAGTACATATGTGAGGCAGCGTGGTGGAATCAGGCTCTCGTCAAAATAATCAAAGTGAAGAAACGCGCATTTTTCTGCAGGTTTGTGAATTTTTATCAAATTTATGTTTTTCGACCCAACACCTTTCATGCCCATTAAAAAACTCATTTCTGGGTGGATTTTTCTGAAAAACGTTCATTAAAGGCACAAAAAATGTAAATTTTCAGTTACCTTGGACTCTTAAACTAAGGAAATAACTAATCTTTGGCGGCCATTTTCTCACTAATTTTACCTCTGAAAACAGGTGACCCAACCCTCCTTCTTTCGCAAAATATCTAGACTTGTATTAAAGATAAATGGACATTTTTTTCATCCAAATAAAGACAAGTGAACAAGCTTTAAAATGATACCAATAACTCTACATGCCCAAAAATTGACGAGAGCTTGATTCCACCACGCTGCCTCACATATGTACTTACGTGTTTTTACAAATGTTATATATCATCTGTGTCCAACTCTTGCTTGTGTATGTGTGTGAATACTTAGAATACCGACGTTGAGAAAAGTGGAAAAAACATAATCTATTTTGTATTATCTGTGTCATGTGTTACAAGGTCACCTGGCAATTTCACTCCAACATGACATTCCCTAGAGCAGAATATAGAAGGGTTAAATTTAGACACCGTCTCTCAGTAGAAGTTTGCTTCTCTGTGAAGTGCCAAACAACCCTGAACAAAAGTGAAAGCTATATACAGAGAAATCTGACGATCTTCTGAGCTAAAGACACATTGCATTTGTCAGCCCACCTATAAGAGCATTAACTTTCTGCTAAGTCAATCAAGAACATATCAATGTTGTTATGCTCTAACCCTGCATCTGGTTTCTTTTAAAAATTTTTACAGTGAGACAAATATAAAATCTTTCCCCACACAAAGTCAACTTCAAGAAAGATGAACTTACAGCTTAACCCTATCTGTACGTCGTGTTTTACTATCGTATCCATACGACGTGGGGAACTCTGTGCCACCCCTTTCTAAACAGGAAATTTACTCGTTAATCCAATCCGTATGCTTTGCCTTGACATTTGAGAAATACTGAAAGTTTCAAAGAGATCTTTGCACTAGAAGTATTCTAAATTGTGGAGAATACAACCTGGGGGTACAAAATGATAGAGTTAATAAGTTATAATAGATGTCTATCCAGGATCCATGTCCTGAGGAAAAATTTTCATTGAGTATCCTCAGAATGACACTGGCAATGATTTAAGAAAAAAAAATCAGAGTCAATCTACTTCTTTCAGTCACATGGCCATAGCAAAAAAGTATCAATATGTCGGTAACATTTATTATTATAACATCTCCAAAGGCAGTAAGAGAAATAAGGGAGTTAACATGAGGCCTGATATAAAACACTTGACCTTGTTGAAAATGCCACTACAAAATTCATATCACTGAACGTGCACACAAGACAACACAAACAGAACTTGAAACACTGTAGGAATGAATGAGCTTGACATTAATTCTGCATGACCAGGACAATAACCTTCACAAATATACTAAACTGGTGGTAATGACAAGTCCGGTCAGCAAGTACAAAGTAATTCACATAAAACCCTCCGTTACAACAGAACATTACAAGAAAACAAATGGCAAGAGCCTCTCAGCTGGCAAAGGAAGGGAGCCTGCGCATTTTTCTAATACATGACAATAAAAAAAGTTGACAATGAAGTCAAATGACAGCTGCATATCAAACAACTTCATTCTATATTCAACAATGAAACTGACTGAATCCAGAACGTTAAGTATACATTTCTATCATTTGTTCAACACTTGGCATTCACTAGAATCTTGAGTATTACAAAAACATTTCAGTAAAAAAAACATCACATACACAGGAGCTGACAGAGAGTGATAAGGGCTATGGTGATAAAAATAACATGCTTGAAAAATGTAACAAAGTGAAAAGTAGATGAGAATTCTAAAAGAACAGAAGAGCATCTTGGAAATGCAATAAAAGTCCCAAGTTCGGAAGGCAAAGTTTTTTAGATGAATGAAAAAAACTATTTGTGTCACTACGCAGTGGAATCAGGCGCTCGTCAATTTTTGGGCATGTAGAGTTAATTGGTATCACCGTAAAGCATTTGCCTATCTTTTGATGAAAAAATATTCATCTATCTTTAATAGAAGTCAGTATGTTTGCGAATGAAAAAGGTGGGGTCGGCTGGTTTCAGAGACCAAATTATTGAGAAAATAGCCGCCAATGTTTGGTGAATTCCACCGCTTTAGAGTACTTGGAAACTAAAAATTTACAATTTTTATGCCTTTTATCAACATTTTTCCGTAAAATCCACCCAAAAAAAAAGTTCTTAATTGGACATAAAAGATTTCGAGCCAAAAACAAAAATTCTACAAAAATTGCTAAACCAGTGGAAAAATGCAGATATCTTCGATTTCATTATTCTGATGAGTGCCTGATTTTACGACAATGCCTCACATTTCTTTTCTTTTTAAAATTTCCTCTCACACGTAGCACTGATCTAAGGGGTAGTATAGGATTTGGTTGAAGACAAGCATCAACTTCCTGGTGTGTTACGTCACCACTGTATAAAAAACTAGGAGAGAACTTGAAAAAAAAAAAGACGTATAATGTAACATACTGAGAAAAGTAACAGAAAAAGTACAAAGGTGTCTGTTTAACAACAACCCCATTGGGAAGCAATCCTTGGTTGCTCTTAGGTGGAAGTTGCTACTAACTTAATTTTCAAAGGAGGAGGCGGAGGGCGGCGATGCAGGAAATCTCTCACACACAGACACAGGTACATGGAGGATGTTCATGTTACTTATGAAAGTAATAACATAAGCAGGATCAGTAGCCGAGGTTTGACCAGATTGTTCTTTCAAGAGAGCTTATGCTCCTTCCAGAGTGATTTTATGCACAATGGCCAGGATTTTTCCGTTCAGTCAGGTAGAAGTAGTAAGAGGGGAAGCACTCACTCTTTGTGTTCACACTGTTTTTTAATAGCCCAAAATAATTTCCACGAGACAATTTATAGCAACAAAGGGTGTTGTTATAGAGGTAAAGGTTGCTGTTAAAGAGGTTATTTATATTGGAAAATTCTATTTTTACATGAGCTTAGGTTGCTGTTAGGCGGAGGTTGCTCTTTAACTGGATTGCTGTCAAGTCGACATCACTGTATTCACCTTTTACAATATAGATACATTTTGCGCTTTCAAATCATATCAAATCAGATCAGAGATCTCTCTATCTCTCTCTGTCATATACACACTCTTTTATTCGTTCTCCCCCACTCTTTTCGCTTCTTTATCTCTCAGTATCTTCAGATCTCCCCTCTCTGTCTGTCTCCCTACATTTCATTGTATGAAAGTCGATACATGTAGTTTTGAACACTGACCTGAAAAACAGACTAAATAAGGTACAATTTATTCATAATATATGAAACAATGGTTGGTAAGTTATGGGACGCAATCAGACAGTCATTCATTAAATAATATCTCATTTTCTTCTGGTCTTCCCCATTGTGTAAGACTTGGACAGATCAAGGGGAAGTAAGATCAAAACCTGAAACAAATTGTAGTCTTTCATTTATATAATGATACTAATAATAATGCAGACAATTTATATTGAGGCCACTCCCGTACAATATAGCTCTAAGCACTTCACAAAACCTTCATTTTAGCACAAAATATACATGCAAGAACTTGCACACATGCTTAGATTAAACCTTAACACATAAGCAGACATTCTTACTATCACAGCATAACTGGTGACTTTATGCCCATCACGTTTTTAAGATGAGTACTATGAATGAGGACTCTCAAGGTGGCATTTAATGAAGTATGTTATTACATGAGTTTTAAATTTTGCCTTTGACTTTGTATCCCTCATATACTATGGGAGAGAGTCCCCGATTGACGGAGCTAGATGAGGAAAGGACCTGTCAACGAGTTCTTCACCTCCCTCACTGGGTGCTGCCCTAAGGGACTGATCCACTGATCTTAAACTTAAAGGTTTTGGTGGAATATAAATTGAATGAGGTTGTTTGAATACAAAAAGGTTTTAATATTTACACATTTGTGGAAATGGACAACAATCTTGTAAGCAATGCTTGCTGTTGTTGGGAGCAATTAAGTTTAGACCTACTTTTTAAAATAGGGATAACATGGTTACATTTCCTCTTTATAGACAAGATTCTTGCAGCCTGGCTTTGAAAGAGCTATAGTTTCAAGATTATTACGTTTGTTTAGAAAGTTTGCAAAAAGAGAGCTTCGGTAAACCATATGAGAAAACACAAGAAACAGAATCAGAGTTTTCCATGAGCACATTCAAAGACTGCAAATCTAATTTGCTTCCTGATTTTGGCCAGACCTGTTTCCTTGGTGTGAATTTTATGAACCATTGGCCTAAGACTTAAAAAATTGCTTTTGTCAACACTATGAAGTTGAATTTTAAAACACTGGTAAAGAAGATCTAAAATTGCAGTTATAAAAAATCATAAAATAAAATCCCCTTTAGGGGTCAGCCTACGAGTGCCTAATTATCAAATTGTCTATAAAAATGTACATGTTGCCTGATATATATGCAGCTCAAACTTGCTAAAATAATCTTCAAGTCAGCAGAGTGAAATCAGCCAGATGCAGAAATCTTTTCATAGCATACTAATTTTTCTTTGTAATATTCTGTGCCCTCCATTCTCACCTATAGAGAGGTTGTTGGTCTTCATTTATATTGTACCCACTATCTTTCTCTCTCTACCTCTCTGGTAAACAAACTTAGTGGTCGTGTTTAAGAAAATCTAACTTGTACCTGAAAATCCTTTCCCCATGTACGTGCTAGGCTGGATTAACTTTTTGCCAATGCAAAAGACTTCAGTTTCCTATGAAATTTCTGTCAAAGATGACAATAAGCACTCAATACAAAAGCCTTTAGGCCTTAATTTTCCTGTTTTCTGTACTGCCAAAAATGACAAAATTTAAGAAAAGTTGTCTTATCAAATCATACGAGAAAAATGAAAAAAAAATCTCTGTTGACTAAACATTTGTTAATCAAGCACGGTAAGTATACAGCTTACAAACATTTTCACCCTCTACAAAAGCCCCAAGGACTGCTTTACACATTAAAATTCTTACTGTAGCAGAAGCATAATTGAAAATAATCTATTTTAGTCGACTATGGATGAGTTGATGTCATCTAGGGAGTGAAAAAAAGATAACTCATCCGAAGTTCAACTTAACTGTTGGGACCTGTAAAAAAGAAGAGGTGCTGGGATCCCCCCCCAAAAAAGAACAACTAAACCGAAGATCATCCACTAAAACGAGTTCAACCCAAGTGGAGTTAGCTGTAGGCACTACTACCTTTTAGCAAAGTAGTCTTTGCAGGTTTGAAGGCACATGCTTTTTATTATCACTATGACTAAGGCTTCTGTTTTCTGAGCCTATAGCCTACAAGACCACTGGGGATGGAGGAAGGGGGTGGGGGGGTGTCTTCATAGTGCTGAAGCCTGTCAGATGTCAAAGCTCAATTTTGCCAACTACCCTTGATAAGAGTGAGAGGATACAGGCTAGTCCAACTGACTTTCCCAACCCAAACCTTAAGACCAGGCTAAACAAACAAGTTGAGATCTCACATTAGCCGATAAGATATTAGAGATTTCTCTCACAATTCAGACCACAGATAAATTAACCGATATGGTGAGCATGCTATGCAGTATGTAATGGATCTTCGGATTAACTTTTTGAGCCCTCTCTTCAAAGTCCAGCTCGCACAACCTCTGCACTACAGCTCCTGGGCATAGACTACCAGTTATACACCACTGCATTGCTGAAGAGTGCCTTCCGTGAACAGAACGGTAAAGCTAGTCACATTCAGGCATGCCCAGGGGTCAACTGAGTTTATGTCCATTTCTAATAGACCTGAGCCATCATAACCCAGCATGATACCATGTGAACATTCAACCTACTCTTGAACCCTTGAAGGCTTACGTGTGGAGGTGAGGTGGGGAGAGGGTTGTCCATGAAAAAGCTTTTCCTTTTAGAGACTTTTTATTCACAAGTTTGTTCATGCAGACCCATGAGAAGCTCCTCTCCTTTACCATAATACTTGGCTATAAGATTCTTGATGATGTATGAGACTTTTCCACAGTAAGTAGCTTTGGCACCATTAAAAAAAAAAAGATAATTAGTCACTACATAGGACTAGATTAAATGTTACCAAGGCTAATTCAGACTGGCCAATTTTTTCAAAACACAATCCAAGACAGATAACAACAGATGATAAACAGCAAACAAAATGACATTTAGTGGGACTGGTTTTGGAGTAGTGTATGTGACAAGGCCCTCAAATTCCTGATTGCTGAACCAGAGACTGTCCTTAGAAATTTAAGACTACAACAAGAGATTTCAGATTATAACAAACATCTACCTAAGATTATGTCATGCAAGTACTTATGAGAATATATTAATTTGAATGCTTCCTTCCTATGGAATGTTGTCACCTTGATGATTTCACAACAAGTTAATCTGGTAAAATGTGTAACACCCATGTAAAAAGCATGTTATGTCTGAAAGCTGTCCAGATGAACTAAGCCCAAAATCTTCATTTTTCCCCCTGTTTAAATTGCAGGTTTTTTAATCTGTGGTATCAGTTGCATATATACTTGAGAAATATTTTGTCAAAGTTTAAATTCTGAATGCAGACAAGAAAAGATATATAAAATAGGTATAATTCTTAAAGGAATGAAACTTTTTTCTCTTCACTGAAAAATCTTGCTTTCTGGGCCTAGAGCATCTGAGCAGCTTGCTACTGATTATCTTTGATGCAACTCTGGTGTCTTGTGCTTTATACATTATGATCGATGAGCACATAATCATTAAAAATACAAAAACTATAAAACCAAAATAAACAAATACATGCACGCACATATCAAGTGAGCAAATGAATGAGCTGATAAAAGGTATGTAAACTATACCCCAAAAACATTGGTCAAACAAAAAAAAAAAATGGAAGCATGTGGTGTAATGGCAAGGTGCAGTTTTCCATGATGTACAGAAAACTTGTTTTTAAACATGAAATGAGACCAAAATTCGTCCATTAGCTGGGTTGAACTGCTGTCCAACAAGCAAACAGAAACAAAAACAAATCTATTTAACACTTTCCACCCACGCAGCACGCAACACTTATCCCTACGGACCAAGATACAGATGCAGTACAAGGTATCTCACACCGGCGCCGATCAGCGTCCCGTGGGAAAAAGAGACAGCTTCTTACGGTTGCTGATCGGCGTCCTGTGGGGGCAAAGTGTTAAACCTCAAGTATCACTAAATAAAAGAGCAGTTTAAAAATGACTGCTGTCTCAGCTGAAACTTTTTTCAGACTATAACCATAGGATAAGGGGAACTTACATCAGTAATAATCTTCCTTCTCATCTTTTGTAAGCACCAAATCACAAAATGGACAAGTAATACTTGGTATTGAAATCAAATAAATGATCATTTACTTCGAACAGAACCCAAATGAGCTCTTCAAAAATTGTTTAATATCAGCACCCAAAAAAAAAAAAAATGCTCTACACCGGTTGTGCATGAGGCATGGGGATTCCATTGATAAAAATACTAACTATCTCTAGTAACACATCTCAAAAAAATGTTCACATAGGAGTTATACTAAGCCCATTTTCAGGTAATCTGAACTGTTTGTGACATTCTGCTGATTCCTTGCAGATGTAAGGAAGGCAAAAGTAGAGGTAACCGTGGCCAAACAGCCCAAAGGAGCCCCTGGGGCAGCTGTATGTAGAAAGAGTGACCTCCTGCTGGTGCGCCATTGGAGGAGAGTACATTGAGGCTAGGACTTGCTGGTCCGTGTCTGCCAACCCCTGATCCAACAGCCTGTCCACAGCCGATCTGTAGGCGCTTATGAATTTAGGCAGCACCTAGGGAAAATAGGTGAACTTGTGAAAATAACAAGTCAAGAAAAAGGGGGTATTTTGACAGGTAAATAAGTTCAGAACTCAATCATCCTGAAAATAGACCACTACCACCACAACTTTTATCCTCATCCTCATCAGCTCACAATCAGCAAGTATAGCAACAATCAGGATTCTCACTTACCAAAGAGAAAAAATTTCAATTTTTCCCCCCTGGTTGACTCCTGGATTTTGTAATCATTTTAAAGTTACTTTTAAAAAAAGAAAGAAGACAGAGCTAGGAAAAAGAAATAACGAGAAATGCACAATAAAAATCACAATATGGCCATGAACATTTGCTTTTCCTGGAGTGTCAAGGACTGGGATTGTATGGTAACTGTAACTTAAACAAAGGAGGGATGAAAGAGGTCTCCACGGGCTTGTCATTGTCGAATTAGGGGGGAAAAAAGAGGGAGGGGGGTAACTTATTGTCTGTTGGCTTGACACTTGCAAAAACAAAAGAAACCAAGGACACATGTCACAAGCCCTTGATTCTGATTGTGCATCACTACACAAAGCCACAACTGTGATGGTCTAAAGTATCGATAGTATCGAACTTGATCTGTTTTTAGTTTTTTTGTTTGTTTGTTTTTTAATTCTCTCATTGGCCCAAGTAATCACCCACAAAGCAAAGGTGCAGGAATTTTTCAACACCTTGTCAAATTAATGTTAGCCTTACTCCCAGCTAATATGTTTTTCTAAGGGCACAGTGTCACAGAGTGACTACAAGGGCTCTGTGCACAGAGGGTGTTAAAGTTAGACAGCTGCATGTGACATAATGAGGTAAGCTAGAATGTCAGGGTCTGACTTTTCCTAACTTATATGCTGGGAAGGTCGTGATGGTTGGGGTAGCGGAACTCCAAATATTTTATTTTTTAAAATCGGAATGAGGGGTGGGGTGTTACAAAGGTATTATAGTAAAGTTGAAACAATTTTTTTAAAATCTTTAATGATTTCCTCAAATTCATAATGATGGGCAGCCCTTTGATTTCCTGGCTTTTTCTCTGATATTTTCATTTTCATTCATATTCATGGTGTTTTCCCGACCAGGAAATCTGAAAATAAAATTCCCGGCTTTTTCCCATATTTTCCCAGTTCAGTGGGCACCCTGAACACTACCAATACAACACCATTCCAACCAGTACAGTATATAACAACTTTCATTTCCATCCAATACAACATGGAAATTTAAGAGGAGCCCTCTCATTTAATTTCCATTTATCACAGGACGGAGCCAAGGAGGAGGACAACCAGGGAAACTCCACGAAGAACATCAAGAGACAAAATACTGCTTACGACTTTTATTTATTTGAAAAGCATCTTTAATTTCCTTGGGATCCGGGAGGAAAGGCAAAATGCCCTTCATAATGTTACCACATTTCAGTGTGCATTCTATCCACCAGTTGTTCAGGTGTCCCATAATTTTGCAATCGTTTTGAAGCAGTCTCTTTATCTGTGGTATCAGCTGCATGTGCTCATGAAAAATTTAGTTAAAATCTAAATTCTAAATGTTGGAAAAAAAAAGCGAGGAAAGACAAATAAATGTAGGTACAATAGTTAAAAGAATAAAACAGTTGAAAGAATGAAACAGTCTTTTCTCTCTTCATAAAGAGTTTGCTTTCCGCCCTTGCACATTTGAACAGCTAGCTGACAATATTTAGCCTTCAACACTCAAACCATTGACATCTTTTCTCATCCCTAGAAAAACAGATTCTCCAAAAAGATAGAACAAGAGAAATGTCTTTTTTTAAAATCCCTAACTGACTTTTAGCAATCAATAAGCCTTACCTTTCTATGAGCTAGAATATATCCGCCTGCTACCCACACAATGTTCTTTTCATAAATTTCTTCCGGGCTAAAGGAAGCAAAAGTTTGTCTTGCTGTGACTTCAGACACTCCGACCTTGCTACTATT
Source organism: Aplysia californica (assembly GCF_000002075.1). Taxonomy (NCBI): domain Eukaryota; kingdom Metazoa; phylum Mollusca; class Gastropoda; order Aplysiida; family Aplysiidae; genus Aplysia; species Aplysia californica. The sequence continues at coordinate 1,602,878 of NW_004797277.1, read as the reverse complement.
GAAGCCTGGAGGAACTCTCAAGATGAAGGGAGGATTAGATGGTTCCAACCTCCTGAAAGCATAAATCATGCAATCAGATCAAATATTATGTGTAATTAATTAATATTTATAATTATCAGATAAAACATCGCCTATAACTTAGATTTTAAAAAGCAGACAAAAAGTAGGCCTAAAAAAACAACATAATATAATACCTCAAAACAGTCTGATAAAACATCTCACAGGGTAAACTGGCTACAAAATCCTAAGCCAAATAAAGCAGGTTAATGATGACAAAATCTCAGGCCAGCTGTTCAATGAAACAGAGCCTCTAAAGTCAAGATCTGACAAAGAAAATGTCAAAAGCAATGGGATAAAGAAAAAACAGCCACTCCACAAACAAGGCGATAAGTGCTATCATTTTTTAAAAAGGCCAACTATTAAAACTCCATGACTACTATTAGAAGCTCAATAAGTATTCCACAAGTCCACAGAATCTTTTTATGCCCACCCAGCAAACAAGCGTTCTTCATAATTCAGCTCATAACAATTTAAAATAATGACAAACAATTTCTTTATATACACCTCTCCAGTTAAGAGTCCAAATCTAAGCTTCTACCTTTCATTTGTGACAGTATATAATATTCTCTTACTGAAAAAAATAAGCACAAACCTGAAAAGTCCAATATCCATCCACGCAATATATTCTGATTGCGAATCAACCATCTTTAAGGCCTCGTCCAAAGCATCATATTTGGCATTCATAACACAAGTGTACTCAGGAGGGTAAGACACTTTAAAAGAGGGATTTTTCACAACTTCTTTCACCCGTTCCAAGTTCTTGAAAGCAGGCAAGTCATATCGATTAATTTTGATGACTTTTGTATGGCTCTCTGGCAGATGAGAACGAAGTAATCTGTGAACAGAAACGTTGAAACATTCAGTAAGATTTTACTGTACTCTTGTCAGCTCTTTGCAGGTCTCTCATTTTTCTTTCAGAAAAAAAAAAAGTGATGAAGTCAAAGAAACCAATCTTCTTCCCCCTATTGAGCAATTTTATTGAATTTTTATTTATTTATTATTTATTTTTTTTTTTGGGGGGGGGGGGTGTTAAGCTTTTGAAACACATTTCTGATGTTCCTTTCGGAAATAACCTTAATCAAAAACACAAATGCGTAAATTTGCAGTTTTCAAGGACTTTTCTTGTTAACTTTTTCTCTGACATCAGGTGACCCCTACCTCTTAAAAGGGCAAATATCTCTACTTCTTTTCAATATAGATAGGTATTTTATTATCAAAAGCAAGATAAATGAACACGTTTTTAGATGATAAGTTACTTCAATTTTCAAAATGACACATACTTTATTTTCTACATTTGGGTCCAGCTTGACAAAATCATGACCAAAAGCCAATCAGAAGGCTACTACACATTGCGAGATTAGATCTTTAGTTTGCGTGTAGAATTTGATATATTACATACTCTAATGGACTTCGGATCACATTTGATGAAGCAAAGCAGACACTCATTTGATACAGTGTGAACTGGTCAGAGCCATCACTAGACCCAACCTGATCTGAACTGATCGTGCATTTGACTACAGGGCATCCATTCTAAAGCATACCTGGACATTGATAGCAACAGGGAGCTAATGAAATCTGCAGAGGGATCAAACCACACCTGAGCGTATGTGGATAAGCCAGCCTACCTGAACTGCGTGATAAAAGCATCATCGTCAAAAAAGGCAATCACTTTATTGTTGAGCTTTCCCCATGAGATGAGCCACTGCTTGTAGGTGTCCGTAGTGTAGGAAGAGTGAGAGAAGAACCAGAATGAGGTCTTCGTGAGGCTACCGATGTTCAGATACATCGTGACAATGGTGATGTTCTCATTGTTCTGGTAAAACTGTTGATCGTATATGGGATCTGGGCACTGAAACGTAAAAGCATTGTATGAAAACTGGGTTACAATTTGTTTGTTGCACTAAACCCAGGCTATCAAATGAAAAACAACTACGATAACAATATTGTCGTCCTCCTTTACTGCTCCTCTTCTTCCGGCTCCTAATTTTATTCTTCCTTATTAAATTCCTACTGCACTCCTCCTCTTTTTCCTCTTCCTCCTGTTCTTCCAGCTCATCCTCTTTATCTTTCTGCTCCTTTTTTTCCCTTCTCTTCCTTTTCCTTCGCCTCACTTATCATTCTCATTTCACAAGACAAGTTGTTAATTTAGTAGAGTAATCAACTGATACAAGGACCAGAAATTTGAAAAAAGAAAAAAAAAAACAGGACAGCCCTCACTCAATTATCCACAGAAAATGTCTACCATTAGAACATGAGTTATTTTCAGAAGCAATATTCAAGAAAAGTCTTGACCATGCATCTCTTCCTCCTTCCCCTATCTGCCGTCTTTTGCCAGTGTGTCTGTCTCTTTCATTCTGTCTGTGTCTCTATCTTTATCTCTCCTTCCCTCTGTTTGTCCGTCTCTCTCTCACACTCTGTCTGTCAGATTGTTTGTCTGTCTCAAGATAGGGCAACAACTTCATCCCCATAAATACTCCTTATGGAACCATGCAGTGAGCAAGAATATAATAAGAAAGGACAACTCTACAGTACATTCACTGTGTGTAAGCTTACAACTCTCATGTGAACTGGAGTGTACATCACTTGGAATCCTGGAATAAGGAAAAAAATTAAATTAATACTCTGCTCTTGATAAAACGTTCCACACACTCACACTTGAAAGAAACAACAAAATCACACTCATACACAACAGACACAAGCAGCACCTCCTCCCGCCCTCCCCCGTCATATATATATATGTATATATATATATATATATATATATATATATATATATATATATATATATATATATATATATATATATATATATATATATATATATATATAAATGTCACAACAGGGTGAAATCAGGTGCTTGTAAATTTTTGGGCATTTGGAGATGTAGGTATCATCTGAAAGCTTGTTCATTTGCCTTGCTTTCGATAGAAAAATACCCATCCATCTTGAATAGAAGTCGAGATGTTTGCAATTGAAGAAGGGGTGTGTGGTTTCAGAGTTAAATTTTTTAGAAAACGTCCGCCAAAGTTTGGTAACTTCCATAGTTTTAGAGTCTGTGGAAACTTAAAACTTACAATTTTTGTGTCTATAACTTTAATGAACGTGTTTCAGTAAATTACTAAAAGCCACACAGTAAAGTATTCTTAAAGGGACATAAAAGGTGTTGAGCCAAAAAACAAAACTTTGATAAAAAATTGCCTAATATATAATATTTATATTATATACCCAGCGGCAATAAAAACTTTCCACTTTGTTTTTTGTAACTGCGCCCTTGTTCACATGAGTTAGTGAACGAAATTTTGCACATCCCTCACCATGTACTCCCGTGGTCACGTGACCCAATTGCAAATTAGCATGTTTTGTGACTTACTTAAGTTCCGCCAAAATTATGAAATCGTCTTAATTGTGTTTAGATCGACACAGTAGCGATTTTAGAACCGACAAAGCAAGTTACACACACATTTCAGCTCATTTCTGTCGACTTGAATTGCTGTAGGCCCACACAATATTATGTCAATGTTAAGCCCTGGGGAGCGCTGTTGGGCAACGGGAATTCTCCAAGCTGCACTATCGGCCCGTAGAGTGGCTCGGACGCTTCATGGCTCCCATCCTACCATCAATATCCTGAAAGATAGGCTCCAAGTCACGTTACTAGAGTTACTACACCTGACAGACCCAGACCAAGCAGACCACAGGTCGATACCGCCCAAGAAGACAGACAGACAGATAGATCTACTGCTCTGGATCTTTGAGTTCGTTTTCTCACAACGACCAGCTCTGCACGTCAATTTCATACTGACACTGGAACTGGAAGTAATCAGCGACAGAAGGCTACAGCGGCCTTAAACACACATGCGGACATTGAGCAAGGTGGCCCTTTTATGCTCAGCATTTGTCATCTTTTAAAAAATTACTCTTGAACTGACTGGGCCTAGATCTAGATCTATAAGAGTGAGCTCCCAAAACGACATTGACATTGTAGGCCTACAACGACTGAGATAAGCTTTGATTCAAGAGTGGAATGGACTGCCACAACCAAACAAAACAAAAACGACTCGATCGAAAATTGCGCAGATGATGCAAGGGGCGACAATTCGGACAATGCCCGGCACTGACGTGAAATTTTGAAATCAATGGGTAGATAGCTAGATTCTACCAGTTTGTGCTTAATTAACACTATGCCACCATATTAGACAAAATCAAGTTCAGAAACAAAAGGTAACACGTTTTAAAAATATAGATTCAAGATTACATCTAGATCTACTTTGAAATATAATGTCTGTGTCAATTTTTTGCGTTGAATTATATGTTAAAAAATAACCACAATACAGGCTTCTCTCCAAGTGGAAAGTTCCAATTGCCGCTGTGTATATCCCTATTATTATTAGAGAGAGAGAGAGAGAGAGAGAGAGAGAGGGGGGAGGGGGGGAGAGAAAGGGGGGAGAGAGATAGAGGGGGGGGAGAGAGAGAGAGAAAGAGAGAGAGAGAGAGAGAGAGAGAGAGAGAGAGAGAGAGAGAGAGAGAGAGAGATAGAGAGAGAGACAGAGGGAGAGAGGAAAGGGGGGGGGGTCGTACAGCTGTAAATTTTGTATGTCTCAAAGTCTAACAAAAAAAACCCACACAAAACAATCCTAAAGCAGAGTTTATAATGTGTATCCTCACCTGTATACAGTCCTAGAACAAAAAGGCATATAACCAATGACCATAGTCCTTTGCTTTTGCACATTCCAGTCTTTCGACACATTCCTGAAAATTGGCAAAGAAAAAAGAGAGAGTTAAAAATAAAATTAACTAGAGTCTGTTTGTTGTTTGTTTTAGTAGATCTAGAGGTTTTACGACGCTCGCAACAGCATAAAGTCATATGAGCGCCAAGGGGTGGATGTCAACTGAGAAGTCCTTACAGGGAATCAGACTCACTCTGCTCACATCTCTAGCTTCAACAGCACAAAGTCTGCTTGAGTATCAAGGCACCCAGGAAATAGCGGGTCACAAGAGTGTGACAAACATACAAAAGACAAAGAAGTAGATTTAGAGGAAAATGACGATAGTACGGATTAGGAAAGAAAAAGCAGCTGTTCCCTGAAGTCAAGGGTGGTATTAGGGCTTGCCCCCTGACCTAAAAAAACCCCCATGATTTTATGTCGGCAAGTGCATCAATAAGTAATCGTTTAGAACCAGATGTAATCGTCGGTGGGGTCAAAACTAGGCCCATTCTAGTAGATCCATTCTCAAACGGGACCACAATAACAATTGTACAAGAGTGCCCAGTTGGCATATATAGATCTAGACTAGATCTAATCTAGATCTAAATCTAGTTCAACAGTGTTTATAAATAAACAACTAGGCTGCATCATAAGTATGAATCGTGAACTTACTTTGTCGATGCTTAAAGGATAGGCTAGATCTTTCTCATTTTCTTCTCCTCTCAATTTTCAATGGGCTTGGCCTTGCCCTAGACTAGGTGGGAGAAAACAGGAAATTGCTTTTTGTTATATCTTTGGTTCAGAAAACAGAAGAGTTCGGTGGCCTATCAAAACAACTCTTCTTTGGTATCGTATCAAAAATTATAATACATGTATTGGTGTTGCAAAAACATCCATTAGGCCTAGATCTAGGCCTACTTTGAACAGAGGTGTGATTTGCTAGTGGGTGGAATTACCACACTTCCCCCAATCTGCAGGTTATAGTTTCAAGGCCAACTCATTTTCTATACTAAACCCCTATTCCTTGATATGCGGCACATCCACGTTTCACAGAGTCCTTCGCGCGCGCGTCCGTGTGTGTGTGTGTGTGTGTGTGTGTGTGTGTGTGTGTGTGTGTG
>NW_004797277.1:1593666-1596894 GCF_000002075.1 Aplysia californica | reverse complement strand
TGTGTGTGTGTGTGTGTGTGTGTGTGTGAAAGGGGGGGGTGTATGTGTGTGAGTGTGTGTTTGTGTGTGTAACATTGAAACAGTGTAGGGCTAGATCTACCTATACTAAGATCGGATGAAAATAACAAAGACAGGTTTTTCACCGTTCAAATTGTAAAGCCTAAAAAAGTAAAATAAAACAACACAAAAGAATGACAAAATGGACGAACGGTACCGTTAGAAAGAGGGTCTTCAACGAGAACTTTATTCTCATTGCTTTTCGAGATTTTTTTTACAAAGGAAAGAGCTCGATCTTTCAAAATAGAACAATGATGATAAATAATAATCGTTAATTTCACTTATAATCTTATTATTATAGAGCATTTCCATTTTTTTAAATGTGCCCAATACGCCTGACAATAGGATAATAGCATTACTCTCTCTCTCTCTCTCTCTCTCCCTCCCCCTCTTTCTCTCTCCCTCCCTCCCTCCCTCTCCCTCTCCCTCTCTCTCTCTAGAAGAGGTTTTACGGCGCTCGCAACAGCATAAGGTCATATGAGCGCCAGAAGATTAGAGGTGTTACAAGAGAGTAACAAACGTAAAAAAGAAGAAGAGGAGATAAAGACGACATATGTTAGATAGGAAAGAAGAAGCAAACCACACCAGAGCACCCGCCAACCACCCTCTCTCTCTCTCTCTCTCTCTCTCTCTCTCTCTCTCTCTCTCTCTCTCTCTCTCTCTCTCTCTCTCTCTCCTTCACCCCCCCCCTCCAAAAAAAAATGTATGCACACACCCACATACGTCTCGATTACGGCACACAGCAACTGGTTACAGAGCAGCATGAACAAAAGATACTGAAAGAAACAATACATTATGTCGTGTATTGGGAACATCGGAGATTACTGATTAAACTGGCCCAAAACAAATGAGTTTTTTAAAGTGTTGATTTGAATTTTGATAAAGCGGTCGCCTCCTGCAGATATTTTAGTAATACGTTCCAAAAAGTTGCTCTGTTGTGTATACAAATGTTATCGTCGTCGAGGAAGAAACAATAGATTGTAGAGTAATTTTGAAATCAGGCTTCTCCGGTTACTCCGTGACATGCTCTTGGGGTCGGCCATGTTACATGGTGATTGGTTTTGAAAGAACATGAGAAAAAAATTCAATTTAGGGCAGAAAAAAACAAACCAGCTCCTACAAAAAACCCGGCGAAGGCCAATTTGATAGTATAAAAAACAAATGGAAACACCCGCGGGATTTTAGGCGATTTGCAGTATCTGATTCTATTCCCTTAACCGGGTAATATGAGCCAGATTTGAAACAAGAATACGACTCCCCCCCCCCCCCTCTTTTTCCACCCACTCAATACGAAAATGAAGTATGTCACAATTAAGCGATGAATCCTTCATACTCTTTTGAGTCACGGCCTAGGCCTTCTCGTCACGGCTTATCAGCAATACGTCCGGGGTATCAGGAGATGCCGCAACAAAGTGCTGAACATAAAAGACATAAATAGACTGATAGTGATAGACTCATTTCTTTGCGCTCACTTCGTGAAAGATTTTCTCGCACACACTGTCCTAACTAGGCTACATTGTAACTAGGCACGCACCACGTCACCATAAAGCAGAGAACAAAACTTACCGTACTCTACAGTAACACGTGAGTCATAAGAAATATATTGTATATAAAAACTAAAATAATGGGTTTTTTTACAACATGCAGCTGTTTTTACGCCCCCATCGACACACTTTAGAAGGGGGGGGGGGGGGCTCTTGTGGCCTAGAGGTTAAGGTGTTGGCCTCTCACTCAAAGTCCCAGGTTCGAATCCGGGTAGCGACCGGAATTTTCTTCTCTAAAATTGTCTCCTTTCGCCTCCTTTCCTGCTCTCTAGCAACGTTCTGTTGTCTGCTTTCGTCTGCACTTTCTTCCCTCACCCCCCACACCTCCTTTGCCCCCTCCTCTGAGCTCCTGACTTTTTAAACTGCAACCTTCTCCTGCTGCTCCTTGGCTCCTTCTTACCGTTGTTTTTCAGCCACACCCCTGATCTTCTAGAAGGGAAGATCTACACCTGGCATTCTCGGACAAGGGCGAAAAATCTCGGAGGTTCCGTGTGCAAGTTCATGGGTCTCAACTCATAATTTTTAAAAAGGAGGAACTTTCCGCGTGATCGCGACAGAAGCCCATTTTCACGAGACACCCACTATTATTATACTGTTGGACCTTAAAATGTTGAAATAAAAACCATCAATTTATCAAAGCAAGGTTTTTTCATACCAGTTTGAGGGTTTGGAAGATAATTTCAAGTAAGAGCCACTTACCAAATATTTACAATCTTGATTACGTACAGAAAGTGGAGGCGCACTGTGGTCTTGTGCGACTTATATTTTATCTTCATCATATTCGCCTGCATATATAAACTATATAAAAATGAATCTTGTTTTGAGCCTGGGAAAAGGCCCAGACCCAGAATATCGACTGTCATGAAGCAGTCTGGGTGTAACGATTCATATAATAAACGTGAAAGACAAAATTAATGCTCAAACTGAAAGTAGAGTTATAACTTGAATAGCTCAAGTAAACCTATTCAGTGTGAGAGGAGTAAGAACTGTGGGAGGGTAACATGCAGTGACACTGAAAATCTGCGAATAAATATAGAGACATAATTTACTGTCACCCATCCTATGAAACGCGAACACTTAGGCCCCTGCCATTAATTCATTAACACGCTTACAAGTAGTTATGACGGATCCCGATTATACGCAAGACATGCACTAAAGCGCACTTTGCAGAGAGCTGTAGTGGTAATCAAAATTCTAAATATTAAAATTTGCTTCCAATTTCTTTTCCTTTTTTGTCCTCTGGTGTTGCGTCCAGCCCTCCCCCCATCCCCGAGTGTATCTTTTTTTTAAAAAACAACAACAACAACAACAAAGAGTACAAAATATTGCTGGCAAAATAATTACTAAAAACTAATGCATGATCATGTGACTCCTATTTTAAAAGCATTACACTGGCTCCCAGTGAAAGAGCGCATCATATATAAAATCTGTTTAACTTGCTACAAGTGCTTAAATGATTTATCACCGGACTATCTAAAACAGCTTTTAACACCCCATGTGCCTCCTAGAACGCTCAGATCATCAAGTGACAAAACAACCCTTGTTAAGCCTAAAATAAATTAAAATCATATGGCCAACGCTCTTTTTCATATTTTGCCCCACTGTTTGGAATAGGCTTCCAAAAACC
>NW_004797277.1:1592537-1593566 GCF_000002075.1 Aplysia californica | reverse complement strand
CCCCTCCCCATTCCCGAGTCCTGTACTTTACAGCGCTCAGAACGTGCGCAGGTTTATTGACCGGTCACAATGACGAGCCCGACAAGACGCTTGTATAACTTTCTTTTCTTTTTTTTTTTTTTGGCCCCCACAAACGACAGCACAGTGACGAACATTAATTTCAAGGCGACACCACGTTTGTAATGCAGAACCTGCATGTTACAAATGTTGAGTATTCAGACTTTTACAGACAAATTTCTGAGATCTTGATTTTCCGGTCGAGCCTCGGTGTCACATACAATTCCGCTTCCCGCCATAGCCGCCTGTTCGCGTGAAACGTACTCTCTCATCGGGAAAAGCAATTAATATCACAATCGTGACCGGCAAAAATGAACTTAAAGACGTTACCGGATTTGGTTTTCAAATAATATTCGAGATCTTTCATGTATTTTCCCGCGTCTCGGCGATTTTTTTTCGAATTCCTGGGTAATTCCCGAGGCCTGGTAGTCACTCTGCTCTCAGCAACCTTCTGATTGACCCGCAGTCGCGGTAGCGGAGTTAAGCGGAGGAAATGGCAGTGGCGGAAATCCGCTAAATAGCGGACTATTGAGACCCATGAAGTTACGCACGTTAAAGATCCCTTGGTGGTCTAAAATCGATAAGAGGCTTCGGCCGTCACCCGGGCAAAATTCAAAATTTCCTACCAACTGAAAATGGTTAATGACAATGTGTCCCTCGCGCTCATAAGACCTTATGCAGTTGAGAGCGCCGTAAAACATTAACAAAAAAATTAATAAAACACTTTAGATCAAATTAAGAGGCAGGCTTCGATCCCGCCTGTCAAGGCCAAACCCAAATCGACTAAGAGGGACGCAACGTCCGGGATACATGACATTGCACTTGATGAAACTTTTCACCGCACGGGAATGGAACTGGGTCTTCTGCCTGCGACAGCACAGCTGCTTGCCGACATACCACAGGCGCCCAGCATCATCAACTCTTCCAAAAAATACATGTACATCCCTCTAGAACCTTCCACGGCGACCCCCC
>NW_004797277.1:1588742-1590556 GCF_000002075.1 Aplysia californica | reverse complement strand
TTGGACTCGTTTGCTTTTTTCAAAGTGGACAGGAGCAAATGCATGTATGTGTATATGGACCATTATCGATAGACAACACAAAGTTTATTTTTTAAGGAAAAAAAAGGGGGGGAGGGGGGCACACAAAAAGGAAGGACAGGTCGTGATCAGGAACAGTGTAGGACTCCTACTAGGACAGTATCCTATGGATTACCTGATTTGGTCATAAATATGTGGCTGTAAGTAGCCTACTGGTAGAGAAAACAACAATTGGTGCCAGTATAATGCTAACCCCTACTGTCTCTCTCTCCCTCTCTCTCTCTCTCTCTCTCTCTCTCTCTCTCTCTCTCCCTCTCTCTCTCTCTCTCTCCCCCTCTCTCTCCCCTTCCTCTTCGCTGACGTAAACTGTGAACGGTTCCTTATCTTAATCCCCTGCAAAGACTGGAGGTTTTAAGAACAAAAGCGTATCACATTCAAGCAAAGCCATGATGGTGGTAAAGCAACAGAGGGTTCATTTTTCCTTCAGGAGAGTGTCTTTTTAATAACCCAGGACTTACTAGGCAAAGAACAAGGCCCTTTTATTCTCATAATTTAACAAAGCACAAATTCGTTTCCACTACTTCCCTCTATTGGTTGTTACGTTGGGGGTTTTTTCCTTTCTTTAATTGCATTTCAAGGGGACTTTTGTTTGTTTTGTTTTATTTGATCGATTATTCATAATCTTCCAATTGAAAAAGCGTGTATCACTTCATTTGAAACATTTCCCCCCAAAGTTCTATAAAACAATTACGTCCCTTCAATTGTTGTTGTTTTTTTACTATGCGTTGCGCTTTACATGTTTTTAGCTATAACAATATATAACATGTATTTATAGATAAACTCTGTCAGATATCGATAGGCCTACAGGTGGTGCCTGTCCACTTGACAGTTTACCAAGATGTTTCTGGTCTATTCGACGGTCTATCATCGGACCAGTCTGATAATCACATTATTGAACTAGTCTACAATCAACAACCTTTATCTGAACTTTAACCTTAACCCAATCCATAACCCAGTGACTAATCATCTGGGACAGTATAGGTTGCCGTGGTTGAAGTGGTGCTTAAGATAGTTAAACTATCCGTACGCCATGTTTTACTATAATATCAGTACGACGTGGGGAACTCTGTGCCACAACTTTCCAAACAGGGAATTTACTCGTTAATCCGATCCGTACGCTTTGCACAGCAGTCTGTCAAAATGATTTTTTGAGAAATTCTGAAAGTTTCAAAGATATGTTCGTACTAGAAGTTTTCTAAAATGTGAAGAATACAACCCCGGGGGTACAAAATGGCCCCAGGGCATACGGATAGGGTTTAGCTCCTCAGCCGTGGTCAGTCAAGTAGACCACCAAGTTGACTGGCACCGATATCACGGCGCACAGAAACAGGATACTTTAGTTGAGAACTCATGTAACGGCACCACTGTAATTTAGACAGTAAATGAGACGATTTTTATCAAGAACGCACCCCAGTTTATAACGGTGCGACGGGGTCAAATGACCCCAACAAAAAAGGTCAACAGGTACCGGGCGAGGTGATAAATCACCGCCGGGCGGCAGTAGCCATGGTACAACCAAGGAGTTTTTAAAATCTCCTTGGGTACAACTAAAAGGCGCGATTTCGGCTGTTTTCGTGCGCCGTGATATAGAATGAGTGGAAGTGAAGAAAGAGCGGTCGAGGCGACATTTACGCTTTATACTTTATAGTCTTTCGACTATAAATGCGGGTCTTCGGTGTTTTACAAAATGTAATAGGTGGTGCGAGTTATCGATCAACACCACAGAGAGAGAGAGA
>NW_004797277.1:1584958-1588642 GCF_000002075.1 Aplysia californica | reverse complement strand
TGATTTTTGACCGCGCTGGTTTTTATACTATATCTGTCATCCCGCGACGCCTCCACACACCTCCTACAGAACGGAGTCCCCAAATAAGATTGGACAGAGAGCGGGAAAAGCATAGAAGTCACTTTAACTTTTTTTATTTCTTTTTTTTTATGTAGTGTCTCTTGAAGAACAACGGGAGAGAGAAAGAGAGTTAGAGGCCCTGAGAGGGGGGAGACTTTGAGTCCAGAGAGAGAGAGAGAGGGGGGGGAGAGAGAAGAGAAGGGAGAGAGAGAGGGGAGGGGGGTGGAGGGATGTTGTTTTAGTAGAGTTTTTACGGCGCTCGCAACTGCATAAGGTCAAAATATGGGCGCCAGAAGATTAGAGGTGTTACAAGAGAGTAACAAACATAAAAAGAAGGGGAGATAATGACGATAGTTGTTTGATAAGAAAGAAAAAGCAGCAGCAGAAGCAAACCACACCAGAGCATCCGCCAACCACCCACGGGTGGAGGGAGGGAGAAGAAGAAAAAGAAGAAGAAGAAGGTAACCGGTTGCACTATTTTGTAAATGTAGGACAAAAACGGGTAAAATCGTGGCCGAAGAAAGAGGGACGAAAACGTATAGCGAATAAAAATGTGGGGCGAATTACAGGTTCCTATGACGGTGATTTCTAAAGAAATCCTATGACTCGTCATAAAACTCTTCATTCCCTTGTGACTACAGCTCTGTGCTCACGTGATTTCATTACTTTTTTTTTTTTCGTCATAAACTTGATAACTTGTTGAATCATGTCGCCCCACCAGGAGCAGTCATGCAGGGACTGGCGTTTCAGAAACCAGACAGATCTACATTTGACGGATTGAAAGTGTCGTTCTTCAAGCCTCTCACCTCAACACCCCCCCCCCCCCCCTGTATAAAAAGCTCACTGTCATTATTGGCAGGTGCAGCAAACTGCGCAAAGTAGGAATTACGCGTTTCGCTCAGTTTGCACTGCCGTTCGTCCTCAAAGTTACAGATTTTTGTGTTTGTTATTTTTTACAGGCATCTTGCACCTATTCACAATCCTTTGTTTTTATTAATCGGTTTAAAGGCATGATGCGGGGGAAGGCCACGGTCAAATGACGTCATTTTTGAGTCCCAGATCAAAATTGGGCTGTTAACGGATTCGAGTACTTTATAATGTCTACTTTCCCAAAATAAAGGTCTTATGTCCCTATCAATTACAGAACATGTTCAAAAACACCCACAAAGATGACACCCCCTGTCCTCTAAGTGGAAAAAAACGCAAATTTTTGCCCTAAAATGTCCTTTTTATGAAATGGGCATAAAGCTCTCCACACACTCAGAAATCAGTCGTGATTCAAAAGCAGTTCGGACCTGATCATTGATGTAAATAAGTTACAGGTAATATGTCTGTTTCCATTATTATTTCCCTGAGAATGATGTGTCGTCATGATATAATAATAATAATAATAATAATAATAATAATAATAATAATAATAATAATAATAATAATAATAATAGATTCCATTTATATAGCGCATATCCACTTATGCAATGCTCTATGCGCTTAACATGATACATATTATGGATTTACAAATCAATTTTAAAGGTACATAGTGTTACATACTCGTGCAAACACATATTCAGTCACGCACGCACCACACACACATACATACACACATACACACATACGTACATATACACATACGCACATACAAACTCACAAAGATCTACAGCTTGGATGGATTCTGTCTAATCGAAATATGATGAAAATAGAAATGCTTTTAGTTTCTTTTTAAAAATTTCTAGATTTTCTGCTTCTCTGATAGTTTTTGGAAGCCTATTCCAAACAAGTGGAGCAGAATATGAAAAAGAACGTTGGCCATATGATTTGTAATTTATTTTAGGCTTAACAAAGGTTGTTTTGTCACTTGATGATCTGAGCGTTCTAGGAGGCACATAGGGTGTTAAAAGCTGTTTTAGATAGTCCGGTGATAAATCATTTAAGCACTTGTAGCAAGTTAAACAGATTTTATATATGATGCGCTCTTTCACTGGGAGCCAGTGTAATGCTTTTAAAATAGGAGTCACATGATCATGCTTTAGTTTTTAGTAATTATTTTGCCAGCAATATTTTGTACTCTTTGTAGTTGTTGTAACTGTTCATCAGGTACACCAGCCAGTAAGGAATTGCAATAATCAATCCTTGACAATATATGATAATGATATATGCAACTAGATTACTGCGCACGTGCATATGCAGTTTAAAACATGTTTAACTAAGTTCAAATTTAAGTTAATCAGTATTTTGTGAATGAACTCCCCTAAAAGTGCATGAGCACTTGAGCATGCCAGAACTAGTCAAATACCGAAGATTTCGGCCAAAGCCCATTCTCATGGCGTCGAAATGGAGATCGTCCCCCCGTGTCAAAAGGCCCTCTACGAGAGCTCGGTAAGAGCTTCCGAATTTCCGGATAAATCAGGAAATCCAATTCATGAAAAAGTCCGAAATTTGCCCGACTGGCCGATCGTTGAGAAGCTGTTGCACAGTTTTTAAAAAAAAACTGTCTTGACAAAAGATATATGAGTTAACTGTTTCATAAATTTTAAGCCCCCGTGCACTTGATTTCATGGAGTCGGAAAAGTTCAGGACTTTTTTTTTAAAGCCAGTAAGCACGACTGCTCGATACAGCCGATCTACGTTACCCTCTGTCCTTGACCGCGGCGACGGCGCAAAAAAAAGAAGAAAATTCAGACAGAAAACACCATCTTTTCGTTTTACGGTGACAAACATCTTGTGCGGAACGCCATGTATTCCGATTCTTTCTCGCCGCCGCCAGCCGACTCTTCAGTTTTCGCCCTCGGCAGTGCTGTGTAGAGTCGGAGAAACCAAGTGGTTTTTCGAAACAATATCCGTCGCCGAGGGAAGGCTTTTTCAATATTGGCAGTATACGAAAGTCTGACCCAGCGATCGTAAACCAACGGTAAACCCATCCCCACAAGCCATTGTCTCCACTCACTGACCAGCCAAAAACCCTCCCACACGACATGCCTTAGTTTGGGCAAGCCTTGAAGTCTCCAACAAGTATCTGAAAAGGGTTATACCGTGAAGCAGAAAAGTTACGGAAAACTTCCGTTCTAACTTATTCTAATTACATATTTTAGTACTCGGTTGTAAATACAAAAAGCATAACAGCGGTTTGAACAGAGTTCTTGAATATCATGCACGAAAAATCTTGAACTGTGTGGAGATAAACATTGCACGAAAATGACCAACAAGTTTCTGTATCGTCGTTATAAACTTAGAGGGATCAATGGTGGAAGAATAGGACTAGAAAAAAAAAACTACCAGCTGAGGACTTACATCAACCTTCCCTAAGCCTGAGAGACAACAGGGTCGACATTGATGAACAACCGAATGCTGAGAGTGAGACACCAGCGTGGATGGAAAGTAAGTGGAAGGATAATATCACATTGAATTCTCACCCTCCTCCTCTCTCTCTCTCTCTCTCTCTCTCTCTCTCTCTATATATATATATATATATATATATATATATATATATATATATATATATATATATATATCTATCTCTCTCTCTTTCTCTCTCTCTCTCTCTCCATCTCTCTCCCTCTTCCTCTCCCTCCCTTTCTCAATCTCTTACTGTCTTTTTCTCTCTCTCTCTCTCTCTCTCTCTCTCTCTCT
>NW_004797277.1:1580870-1582276 GCF_000002075.1 Aplysia californica | reverse complement strand
TTATAGTAATATTTTTTAATCATTTATAACCTTAGGATAGATTTTTTAGAAATGTGTACATTTTCTATATATGACATTGCAATATGGCAGCTGTTACCATAGCAACACAAAAGAATTTTCAAATTTTTTCTTCAAGGCCCAATTCTCCACTCTACTTATATTGATGCTACCACATTTGTACTTTTACTTTACTTTTACTTTTCCGATCCAGCGGCCATTTGGGTTCTAGCCCTTCGGTCTGTCGATATGGCAAAGAATTGACAGGTTTTAATCAGCTGTGCTTTGTCGCTGTATAGAGTGTACCACATTTGTAAGCTTAGATTCTTCTTCTTAACGAATTTGAAAATTTCCCCCTCATCATGCCTTAATACGTTAATGGTTAGCTATACTTCTCTATCGTTGTTCGGGTCACGAAACTGAAACTGAAACAGAACTACTCTGGTCATATCAAACGCTGTGATTAACTCGAGAAAATAGTCTAGAAGTAGAAGTAAAGGTTGGAGGAAAGAGGAAGGGGGAGAGCGAACAGAAGATGGAAACAAGACAAAGAAACCTGACTTGGAACGAAAACAACTCAGGCAGGCAGAAAGACAAGACATAGGGTATACTATATTATTATTGCACAAAAGTCTGAGAAGCAACGTCCAACAACAGGAAAAGCTATTAAGATCTTCCGCTTGGTTGTTGTTTTTTTAAAAAGGATACCTCAAATACAAAATAGAAAAGACAAAGTGATTCGAGGTTCATTCCCTTGTCATGTATGTTCCTAAACATGTCGATATCATCATATATACTAGCTCTAGCACGGAAATCCTGTTGTTCACTAATTAATATAGAAGAGCAGGTGTATGCTACTTTGGATTCATGTCTTTGAAAGTTACGATAACGATGTGCACTACGTCATGTGTAATGGTTAAAAATAAAAAATAAAAAACCCCCCAAAAAAAACCCAAAAGAAAAAAAAACCCAAACAAAGAAAAAGAGGTGTCCGCCATATTTGTTAAACGCAAACAAAATTAATTTCGCTAGAAATTCAAAGTCGGAAACCTAACCTTGGTACTTGTCCTTGTACCCTTGACATGCTACTGCATGTCTTATTTGTACGTATATTGTTCAATAAATTATACCAACGCCAAGCAGTGTTATTTAACACGAGCAATATAATATTTCAATTTCAGCCCACAAGGCGCGTTGCTCTTCAGAGCACAATGCGCAGCTGATAGCGATAGTGTGTGTGGTCCATTCAAATTTACTCGAATTTTGCTCGACTATTCCCGTAACCCAACTTCAGGATTGAGATAAGAACTGAAAGGGGAGGTGGGAGGGGGAGGGCAGTTGCGCGAAAAGTTCAATAGAATTTTCACATGTATTCACAGACCCACGCACGCGCCCACACACACACACAC
>NW_004797277.1:1569717-1578888 GCF_000002075.1 Aplysia californica | reverse complement strand
AGAGAGAGAGAGAGAGAGAGAGAGAGTGTTTGGCACTTACATGATCAAAATTGAGTCGATAGTGCCGTAAAACACCTACTCAATCAGCGAGAGAGGATAGCATGAAACGAGAAACACAGAAACACGGAGACAGAGACAGACAGACAAACATGGGCAGGCACAGCATTACGAAACTCTGACCGACAAGGAGCGGACTTGTCTCTCCTTATCTACAGTACAACAACATGTATCGCCTCCATGCCTGCGGCCACCACCATTACCATAACACTGTGAGGTTTCCAAACCCAAATTTAACACTGCACTGGCACGCTATGGGGCCAGAACTAGAGGCGGACAAAATCCGGATAAGTTATCCGTATAACCGGATAATTGTCAATGAATGAAACATAGTCCGAATTCAGACTCTTCTCCCTTTCCTGACCCGTTTGCAGAAGTGGGTGCACCCATTTGTAGAAGTGAGGCTAGCCCGTTTGTCGAAGTGGTTCTAACCCATTTGCCGAATCGGTTCATATCATATTATTTGCTGAAGAGGTGTACTAACATATTATCCGGACTTTTGATAAAGCGACTCCTTGCCCAGCTCTAGCCAGAACACGAGCCAATACACTTCCTCAACACGACAATCTCTGATACAGCGTAGACCAACGACATGAAATCTCACTGTCGAATGTAATTAACTCTTCTTTTCATTATTCAGTGTGCCCATTAGTGTGCATTGTGCGTCGGTCACATGTACTTACTGACACTCAGGAGGGATGCCCAAGTAGCCACTTCCTTCACATAAACATGCCCATCTGAAAGAGGGGCCAAAAATTCTGACATATGGAGGGAACGTATTAAAACTGGGATTAGAAAAATTTCTTCTGATATGGAAAACTAGTACATGTACTGTAGTTTACTGCGCTCTATAGTGCTCTTGAAAACTTCAGAAAATAAAGTAGAGTCTAGGAATATGGATGCGCATTGCAATGCAAAGACGCCCGAAAAGAATAAATGGTCGCTTTTATGCACAAGAATGCTATCCCGAAAAATACTGTTATTAGAAAATCGAAGGTATACCGTTTCTTTAAAAGACAAGGAGAGTTTTCTCTATAACCGAACGAATATACACACCAATTAAACCAAACTTCTCCTATACGCTGGGAAATGCCCACTTTTGGTGTTGGTCAAGGTTTCTGGAAACCCCCGAAATCTGGAGCCCGTTTGTCCTTAAAGGCGACCAAATGGAGACAGAGAGAGAAAGTGGGAAGGGGTGGGGTTGGGGGCGGTTTCTTTTCGAGGTATCGTACTGACACTGCCATTATGACAATAATATGTTTGTTAGAGAGGCGGGATTCCAGTTTTAAGTAGCCCCGCCTACCAAACCGAGCCGAACCGAACTGAACCGATCGTGCTAATGGGCACTGGGTATAAATTCGAATGATTGATTTTTGTTTGTTGATAATACAAACTTTAGATCTAAATAAACACAAAAATTGGTGCATCGAGGCCTCTCTCCTCCTCTTCCTCCTCCTCCTTCTTCTTTTTCTCCTCCTCCTCCTCCTCCTCCTCCTCCTCCTCCTCCTCCTTCTTCTTCTCTTTGTTCTTCTCGTTGCTATTGCTGTTGTTGTAGTTGTTGTTGTTATTATTGTGAACCTCTTCTTCTTTTTCTTCTTCTCCTTCTTCTTTTCTCCTTTTTCTTTTCCTTTCTCTTCTTCTTCTGCGGGCCTTGTAAACGGGATGGACATGATACGTTGCGAGAGTAATACGTGCAGTGTTGTAAGGTCTGTCGAGGGGATTCAAGAATTCATCACCTTACCCCTTCCCCTTTTTTCCAAAAAAAGGACACAAACTAAACCTCTTTGTCACGAACTCGCCCCCAGTCGATATCTATTCTGGCTAAATGACGCAGTTATACACAATCTTTGGTAGCACAGTGTAATCGAAAGCTCTCTCGATGAGCATGGAGGCATGAACATGTGTAAGAGATACTTGCTTTACACTACACGCTTTGATATTGGTCCTCTTTCAATTTTTTTTCAGTCAAAAAGTGTAATGAGTTGACACTTACCACCGGTGAGTATTTTCAGTCTCTCACCCTCTCTCTCACTCTTGTTTTGGTTAGTGCTTTACGGCGTCCACAACTGATTGAGGTCATAATATGAGCGCTCGGGGCACATTAATCATTTTCACTTTGGTGGGAACTGATTTTGTATTTTTGCCCGGACGGCGGCCAACACCTACTCTTTTCAATTATAGGACCACCAATTGATTTTTTACGTGCGCAAACTGCACATGGGACCTCCAAGATGTTTTTGCCCTTATCCGAGAAGGCTGCAATAGGTGCGAGATCTTACCAACTCTAAGATCAGGGGAGTGGCTGAAAGACAGCAGTACGAAAGAGCCAGGCAGTAGAAAGAATCAGGAGCCCAGAGGGGGAAAGGGGGCGGGGACAGAAAGTGGAGATGAAAGCAGATGGCAGAACATGATTGGAGAGCAGAAAAGTAGATGAGAGGAGGTAATTTTAGCATAGAAAATTTTCCGTCGCTGACAGGTTTCTAACCCGGGATCTATTGAGTCAGAGACGAACATCGTACCACTAGACCACTCTATAGCCCCCCTCTGTCTGTCTGTCTGTCTGTCTGTCTGTCTGTCTGTCTCTCTTTCTCTCTCTCTCTCTCTCTCTCTCTCTCTCTCTCTCTCTCTCTCTCTCTCTATGTCGTATATAGTGTTCATTCGGAGCCCGAAAAAGGGAATAATATCATACAACTTGGCAACGTTTACACTTACCCATCTACGATTAAGGCCAAGTCTATCTCTGTTTGCTCTTTGGTCATCTCTGAGGCTTTGCAGTCAGCGCGCGCACACACACACGACACACACACACACGACACACACACACACACACACACACACACACACACACACACACACATGTAATGACATGCACACATACAAACACATACATACACAAATATATACAAACACACACAACAAACACACACTCGCAGTTGCACCCACAAATACATACACACAAACTAACAAACACACACACACACACATTCGTACACAAACTGTTGTTTCGCTTCAAGATTACTCTTTCCTTTTTTCTCTTGGTGCCCTCTTATTGGGAGTGTGTGTGTGGGGGGGGGGGGGGGGGAATTGACGGTAAATTTAATATCGTATAGTATGTTCACATAGTCAGTTCAAATGTACCGCTAACCAAACCAAACCATGGACGACAATCACTAGAGTAAGCGATAAGGTGTCCAGATAGCAAAGGGTTATTCCCGAGACGCCCAGGTAATACCTCTTTGTTTCCAGTCGAAAGTGATAAAGAGTAGTCCTACCTTCACAAACAGTTCTTTCTCTGGTCCCTGCGGCCTGCGATAAACATTTCCCTTCTGTCTGTTGTAGTTATAGTGTAACGTGTAACTACAGTCGACGCTGCGCTAACGGCAACCTGTATAAGACAATTAGGCCCCTACTTGTACAAACGATCACTTCTCATTTCCCCCTTAGCATTTTTAACGTTGTAATGACAAGGTGAGACGACCACCTGTATCATTCGTCCACTTTTCTCCTCGACAAAGGGTGGCCGTCTTAGACAGTTTCAATTGTACTTGTTTGTTACTTAACATCGAAACTCACATGATACTCAGGAGCTCCACAAAATGTTAATGTACAGTGTTTTTTAAATACCAGCACATGTGAGTAATGTTATTCGTATTTGATCAAAATTAATTCTGCTCACACCAGTTGCCCATTAGTCGATTCTTTCTGGACCTCGTAAAGATCAACTACACGGAACGGTTAGGGGTGGTAGAATTTGAATTTTAACTCTTTAAGGACGTATCAGACACATGCGTCCGATCAATAACAGACCAAACACAATAGTGCTTCACATTTCGATCCATCAAACACTAATCAGAAATGCGAAAGTGTATACTTCATAGTACATGTATGCATGTTGAATTGTTGTTGTCTGTCTTTGGGGTTTCAGAGAAAGAAAGCAACATTTACCAATCTGCATGAATAACGAACTTATGCTCATTTTAAAATAATAAAAATTAAACAGCGTAGGCCTACCTTGAAGCGTTGTCGAATAACCAAAATGCCCGTTTAGGAAAGCCCACTACTCTTCAAAATGTAATGCCGAAGATCTTTCATTAAAAATTTTGTCGAGATGTAAAGATAATTATGATGAGTATAAATTCTTTAATCATAAAGCCGGAAAAGAAATCTGAAAGATGAAACTAAATAAATTAAAAATAAGTGAGCAACTCAAAACCAGGCCTTCAGATCTGCTGCCTTAGTTCTCAATATGAAACGCCCTCTAGGGCGAACAGCCGTCGTGTCTCGTGTTTCCTGCTACATCCGGTGTTATGTGACATATCTCGACCCTTGAAAACTAAAATTTGTGAATGGTTGACTGGTGCTCTAGAGTGATTTGTTCCAATATTCCTATCAACCACTACACCGTCCTGATCTTGAGGGGTTTTTTTTGGTGTGTTTATTGTCTTGTATCTTTGACACCTCAAACCTTTGACACTACAGATAAGATAAGGTACATCTTTATTGTCCAGATCCTGGCACATTGGTCTGGTGTTTCACCACGTACACACACTCACACTCACACACACACACACACACACACACACACACACACACACACACACACACACACACACACACACATACACACGTGCGCGCGCGCAGGCTTACAGTCTCATGCATAATATAAATAAACAGTAATATAAACAATAATAATCTTAAACTAGACATATACCCAGTATAAAATATGACCTCATTATGCTGCAGGTGCGTAAAACTCTTATTAGAACTAAATCATTTTTTAAAAGTGCTAAGTATTGATAAGAAAAGTACATCTTCTGCACACCATTTATGTGCGCGTAGCTACGAACTAATCCAGTAATAACACAATAAGAGATGTTCCGCACAGTCGTTCGACTCATTGTTATAGTAGTTACAACAATATGTAAAACTACAAGCCTTGCAATATAAAACCATTCAATTTGGAAAAAACAACAACATCGAGACATTACAGGAACGAATACTTCCAAAGCCATCTCAGCATGGCAGGAATGAATACCACAGCAACCATCGCAACATAACAAGAACGAATATTACAGCAACTATCGCCACATTATTGAAATATAATATCTCATTGGGTGTGTTGATCGGCGCAAAGCATAAATAACTTACATAAATAAATGAATATAAAGTGTTATTTCGTGTGTCAAGTCCTGAAACCTACAGGTGTTGCAAAGGGCAGAAAATGAATCCATTAGCATAATTATAATCATTCAGCCGGTTTTTATAATCCCACAGAACTCGGATATCGATCGCCAAGTTTCGGCACTATGGCGTTTGATTTAAAAGCATAATATGGGCATCAGTCAAATTGAGGATGTGTAGGCGCCATCTGTGTTAGCAACTAATGCAAACTCTGTTTTTATTTTTACTTGTTGCCATAAAGACTAATTACAAGGGAACACACTCAATGTTAGTTAAAGCCACAGCCCTACATACACACTGCGGATTCCGATGGGTGCGTGTTCGCATTCGTCTCAACCGACCTTATTCTACTTTACTTTAAACTCTATCATTTTAAAAGATTGATATATTTTACTTACTCACGGCCTGAAAATTTCACAAGTATATCTCCATTCGGTCAAGAAAAAAGAGCAAATAAGACACCAAAACCGCCCCCCCCCCCCTCCCCCCAAGAAAGTGAAGAGTGCGAGATCAGACTGGGTTACTTCAAATTTGTATCACGTGTACCAATGTCGAACTGGAGAAGCAGAAAGGTGGGGAAGTCGTCTTTCCGAGAGTAAACCCATCATAAAAGTCATGAAGGCAAACGATTCGACTCTGATTTGGGACCGAAGTTCAGACATTTCGAAAAAGTTGTGCGACGAAGCATTTTATTTCTGTGCAACTGAGAGAATCGCAATGTGGCGTATCCAAGATAACTTTTAAAGCGCCCATAATCCCAAGCCTGTGGGAAATCCAAGCTTGTCTGCATAACAACTACAGCTTCTTCCTGGTCACGGAGAACACAAGCAAACACTCGAGCCCCCTTCTCGAGTGTCTTTTTATTATAGTACTTGCTGTCCCGTGCCTTGAGCAAGACAACCTGGAGCTTTTAAAGCATTGTATTGCTTTCGACCGCCACTGCAGTTGTGGCTAATTGACGACAGTCTTGCTATCTTACAGTTTGGGACACATCTAGTAAATAGCAGTAAAAATAATACATTCAAATTTATTGGTCCCTTTGGGTAAATGCATGAATCATACAAATCCAAACACAGTTGCGGGTCGCGAATGTGCAATGACCTGCTTTTGAGCTAGGGCAATCGTGTGTTGTTCAAGGACACACCCCAGTGACTACTCTACACCCTGTTCTTTTCTTTTTCTGCCCACTATTCGATTCTTGATTTGTAGAGAAATCCCCGAAATCTAAAGCCCCTTTCCCCCTTTAAAAAAGAAAAGAAAAAGTTAACACCCAAAAACTGAAAATGAAAAGAAAAGGAAAAGGAAAAAACCAAATAAAATAAAAATTAACTAATAAAAAAAAAACTCTCAGGATTCCCCTTTGCTTTTATCCGTACAGCTTTTGATGAAAAGTGGAATTGGAAAGCATTAACCAGTACTCAGTTATGGGGTATTTTATAACGATCGACACACAGGGAACGAAAAATACAATTTTATAAATCATAATGCTCAAATCGGTACAATCCGGCTCCGTCATAATCTTAGGAATATTGAATGCTACCTTCGTTTAATTTTTGAGAGTGTAATTATTATGGTTTTAGTTTAGTTTTAGTCAAGGATAGATGTTTCTTAGGAAACAAGAAGCAAACCACACCAGAGCACCTGTCAACCACCCACTAATATGGTTTCTTCTAAAAACAAAATGTATTACATGTGTAAGTTTCACTTACCGAGAACAACAGAAACCAGTAATTTGGCGCACGTGCAAAGTGGGTTTACAGAAGTTTGGACTAGGCGCATGACAGTTCAGTTCCGTACTTAATGTAGTTTAGTTTAGATTTTTCCGCCCTGTTACTTTGGAGGTGTCGCGAGGAGAAGCAAACTTCTTTTTCTTGTTTGTTGTATCGCCTGTTGCAATTGCATGGTTATGTTGCTCTTGACTAAACGTGTCTCAGTCGTCCTTTGTTCATATTTTCCCTGGGCCTGCCCCTTCCTCTGTTTCCGTCTGATTTCTGGTTGAATGCTCTCGGTTTCGTAAGCCAGGAAAAAACATTTATTATTACACCCCCCCCCACAAACGCTATTTCCTTTCTTCTGATAAAAAAGTACCAGTAGTATAATATATTAGTCATAACAACGGCGATACAGATAGACAAAACTAAATAGAGATAACACAACGACATAAACATAGGCCCTGTTTCCGAATCACACCGACAAACCAGACGCACACTTATTTTTACAATTTAAATCACTCCCCTCCCCGCGCATCACACACACACACACACACATACGCGCGCACACACACACACACACACACACACACACACACACACACACACACACACACATTAATTATACAGTGGAATCCACTTATAACGAGTCCTGAAATAACGAGAAGTCTGTTATAAAGACACTATTCTAAAACCCCGTTTTTCCCCTTCTTTATCTTTGTAAATAAAATACTGCTATAGCGCAATCAGACAAACATGCGAATCGGTTATAACGGTATATTGCTATTGCTGGGCACAGCACATAGGCCATTTATTCTTGCAAAACCTCGCTAGTTGTTGGTGATCTTGCGAAACAAAGAATGGGAGAGCACATGCGTGCCAACACTGAAGGCGGAGCGAATGAGTGGGGAGGTTGTGGTATGCACAGACAAGCAGAACGCATCGCGGGATAGGCCAGCCTAGTCTAGATTATCTAGGCCTACCACGCCTCTCACTTCTCCGATGCGGGGATGAAGAGGTCACAACGATGTGACTGTGATGGATGGGGCGAATGTGTGGCATGCGCTAGCAGACAGAACGCACCACAATTTGTGGTGGGGTGGGGGACAACACAGCGGACGAATTTGCCTAGAGAACTTTATTTCTGATCGCCGACGCCGAGCTGTCAACATCGCTGGCGCTAGAGAAAGAAACCTTATTCGATTTTTGATCAAATAAGACCTAGAGATCATGTTGAACCAAATCATCGTCCGGGGAGATTACAAAAAGAAACGAACAGACAACCAGACTCATAGATTCGGTCTACTGCACTATTTCCTTTGAATTTATTACTGGATCCTTTTTAACGAGAATCCTGCTATAACGGATGTTTCACATCGGTCCCCTCCCTCTCGTTAAAACAAACTGTGGCAGTAGTCTGTTGATAGGGTGAACCCATTCTTTCTTTGTTTTGTCCTGTTCAGTTTCCTCATCGATCAGGAGAAACAAAGCCAGCCGTCTCCTGTCCATGCTTAACAGAAACTGGCATGAAAATAAAATGCGTGCGAACACTCATTTCTGTATGCAGAACGCGCCTGAGCACACAAACAGTCATACAAGCGCGCAACAGGGAAGATCAACTCACATTCAGTGACAATAACAACAACGAGAAAGGAAACAGAAAGTAGATAACGGCAATTGAAACTGATATGAAAATACAATGCCACATGACGTTGCATTGCAGTGTGGCCACCCACTGTAAACGCCTCAAACAGCTCCGCTCTGCTAAGCCCGCTCTGCTTGCAGTGTGGCCAGAGCCTTTCACTTGCACACACAAATATATATCTATTTTTCTAGCTGTCCGTGTGCCTTCATCATGACTGCCGAGAGCTTAAAAGAGCTACTCTAGATCATAATAATTAGCCTATTATATTATTGCTTTCGACCGCCACTGCAGTTGCAATAAATTCATGAATCGTGCTGTCACTACGTCTTTAGAGTATATTATAATTATCTACCAATACCAATTTTTAAAAGTGAAAACAAACTAAAAATTAACTTCACATTATTGCACTCCTTAAGAAGTTTCTTTTACAATGGGGTACACAAACATACAAATTTTAATACATTAATACACGATGTCATTTTAATATAGACAATCCACACCCCTTTGCTGGTCGGCAGTGTGCAGCTCCCTGGTTTTGTATAAATCATTTATTTATTTATTTACTTATACATACAAACA
>NW_004797277.1:1563638-1566696 GCF_000002075.1 Aplysia californica | reverse complement strand
CACACACAAACACACACACACACACACACACACACACACACACACACACACACATACATACATACACACGGAGTTTGAGATACAGGACCAGAAACACGAGTACACTGAGAATGAAAATCAAAATGAAGTTGCCATTTCTTTCGCACAATTCCTGATTTTCAAAGAATACTGGAAAAGGCAGCATTCTTCTAACAATAGCAGTCTGGCGACTACACTATAGACACTTATACAGACCACTTTCCATGTTGACATTTCTATGAAACTGAAATAGGTCAGGTCATCTTGGAAAACGGAGTCAGGCGTGCGAAATGTATATGTACCAGGTTTGAGGCTGGCACAAAGGGAACTGTTCCCTTGTAGGAACACAGTATGGCACACACGACCACAGGGGTGGTGGTGGACCGCTGGTGGTTGCGGGGGCTTTATTATTTCGGCAGAAAATAGTTTTTACCGGGTGAAGCAAAATAATATTAATTCTGGTATTTTAAATATGCATCTGCACCTTTCAGCGTTTATTTTAAGTTTTAGTAAGAGCTGTTTTAAAGTACATATGCAATACAAACAGATCATATCAATGCCGAATATTAGACGTGTTACTGGAGAATAGCATACACGGAAAAAAGAGAGGGGAGATAAGAACGATACATATTTGCAAGGAAAGAAGGAGCAAACTACACCAGAGAACCCGCCAACCATCCGCGTGTTTTTGAGAATGAAAACCACATATAATTATTTTACTTGCTTGAGTTGTAAACTGAGATAAAGTACGAAATGGGGAAAATACATTCAATTCCTTAAAGTAACTATAGTTCATCTATGTATACTATTATACTATACAATGGAATAATGCTTTGGGTTTTAAATAAAAGGTATACACGTCAAAGTCTGTACCCTGCCGGTGGTTGGCTGACGCCCCAGTGTGGTTCCCTCCTTCTTTCCTTTCAAAGTGTCTGTCGTCATTATCTCTCCTCCCTTTCTTTGTAGGTCACTCTCAAGCGAAACACAACTAATCTTCGGAACACATAATATGACCAGATAAATTATGTTGCAAGATCCGTAAAACTCTTACAAAAACTTAAACTAAAGTCTATTCGCAAAGTTTGACCAGCTGCTTAATATTATATTCAGCATGCTCTTACAGTCGCGTCTCTTCTTTCTTTAACATTTACAATAAACTATTTAAAAACAAAAACAAATCACGTTTACTGAGCTCCACCAACTTACCCATCGCGCAGTAAATAGACATCATCATGAGCAGGACAGGCACAGTAGCAACAACAACAGCATGTGAAAAAACCTTTCAAGGACCCGTCTGATGAGCACAAGTGTCTTCCCACAGTGACAATAGTATTATCATGTCCAGATTTCAGCGAATCGGATTTTGCTGCTGACCTCACAGCGCGCCAAACCCGCGTCTGTGCGACATTTCGTGACAATACCACAATGACAAGCGCACCTCTGACTGCAACGAAGCGAATACATATCACTCGAGGATACAATTGGAACGACAAAATAGAGGGTTAAAACTGCTTCTCGTTGTCTCGTGCAGAAGTGACGCGCATTGATTTGACGAGGCCGACGTATAGTAAGTTAACTTCGGATGTAGAACACCAGCTGTTCAGAGCAGCCGTATCGATCAAGCTATCACTTCCCACACAAAGAATTATGGATTTTAACAACTAACTAGTCATGCCTACGGATTTTTCATGGGTTTTTTTTTTTTTAAGGAGTCTTTTTGGGGGGAGGGGTATAGTCAAGAGAAAAACGTCACCACGATAACTCCTGGCCAAGTGCAATAAACAGAAAAATTAGAGCGAAAGCAAATGAGGTCCTCCCATAAGCGGTTGGCTCTTATCGAAAACAACAAAATCACGCTCCGTGTGACATAGAACAGTTGGCGTTAAAGGACAATAATATGATATAACATTATGATTTTTTTTTGGTCAGCACACATTGTACTGTGTATGTTTGCAATAGATCTACACGTTTTTCACTCACAACCAAAGTAAATGAAGAGTAAAAAACACAATCAAGTACAAATGTATCTATATTTACTGTAATTTTGCCAGGCTGTTAGAACAATTTCGAGGCATTGGGGAAAAAAGGGAACAAGGAAGGACAAAAAAGTTGGGTTTTTTGTTTAGTATTGATTTGTTTTTTAAAGTTAATTAATTAATTAATTAATTAATTAATTAATTAATTAATTAACTTATCTATTTATTTAACTTGTTTTCTTTTGAGCATTTTCATTTACAATACACATAGGATGATTAAATTTACACAACATTCTAAACAACCGGCAATTCTTAACTAAAATGCACTGACATTTCTGAAGAAAAATATGTGTACAATCATCATGTCATTAATTGGCAGCAAAGGTTATCTTTCTATACAGAACCATGGCAGAGAAATTACGCCTTTTAAAGACAGCGTTGAGTTTTCATTTTCAGTTTTGTGAGCTCCACGTCGGATTGCTCCAAGCTCAGTAGAACAAGAAACTACTACTTGGCTGTGGTGCTCAAATTCAAATTGTGACAGTTATCTGTGTTTCTATTTGTGCTATTGTTTCCATTCAAGTTGGCGGGGTTTCCGGGGCAACGAAAGGTTCGATCGCGCTGAGACACGGGTAATCAGTGATCTTGCCTACCTGTGTTGAGTATCAACGTAATGTTAGAACAAAGACCATGCGTCTCAAAAAAAAAAAAAAGAAGAAGAGTAGCCAAGGAAAAAATAATAATTAAAAAACCCTCTTCAACATTTGTTCTAGACTCCCTGTTCCAATCTGTTTGAAATGACAAAAAATAATTCAGTCGTCTTTTTGTCTTTGAAACGGAGGTCAAACTCAAATTTAAGTCAACACTATGGAGACCCACGTCATTAATCTTGCAGCCTCTCACCCCTAACACATCCTGACATTTTACGTTTCCAAGTTATGCTGTGAGCAACAGAAAAAAATATAAGCCTACTGCTATCTGCAATAATAATAATTATATCAGACAAATGTCATCTGCTAAAAGAGATCCGAAGGAGAGAGAGAGAGAGAGAGAGAGAGAGGGAG
>NW_004797277.1:1558932-1561776 GCF_000002075.1 Aplysia californica | reverse complement strand
ACACACACACACACACACACACACACACACACACACACACACACACACACATATATATACACGCTCTACTACATGTATAAATAACCAGTCGCTCTCCTTTCACCGTGATGAAGAAAAAAGCCTCGAGGATAAGAGCGCAATGTTCTTTCAAGCAAATCGGCAGTTCATTTCTGAATTCGAATCTAGCCCTTAGAACGCACCACTGATTGGTAGAAAAATGATCGAACTTGCACTGGGTTATGTCAGAAAGTGGTTATATCAAGCGAAGGCACACGCACTGTTAAGTGAAAAGAAATTTTACAATTCTCTGCAAGCGTCACGATGATGATGATGATGATGATGATCGCACCAATACGTGACTTAATGTGAACGCTTTGTTGGTAAGGCGTCATCACTCATTTTTTTTCTCTCAGATACTATGTTCCTGATGAAGCCTTATTGGCAAAACGTGGAACATCCAGTCCTATACGAACATCTGATTAAATGACACAAACCCTATTCAAGTCTCAAGTATATATTTTTTTCTACTTGTTTTATGATGATGATGATGATGATGATGATGATGATGATGATGATGATAATTAGCCCCTTGGCCTGGCTCGCACTGAGTCACTTCCGTCTAGCCTGTAACGACACGTAATCTTAAGACCCTCCTATGTGAGGCCCATTTTCCTGCTAGTATACAGCGCTCATTTAGTTTTTCTCCCAGATGCTCCTGAGGAAGCCCAAGAGGCGAAATGTTGAGCTATTAAACAACTTATTGTTATCTTATTTTGTCTGAAATTCAAACAAGACTCCCTCCTACTCTGCTTATCAAACAATGATGATGAAGATGATGATGATGATGATGATGATGATGATGATGACGGGGAGGAGGGGGAGGAGGAAAAGGAAAATGAAGAGGAAGAGGGAATAGGAAAAGGAGGAGGAGGAAGAGAGGATAGGAAAAGGAGGAGGGTGAAGAGTGAAAAGAAAAGAAATAGTAGAATGAATACGACGAAAAGGAAGAAAAGGAGGAAGAGTTTTAATATTATAATAAAATCGTGTATGTTTCACCTTACACAAGTAATGCACTTGAGTACCGATGCACCAAATATACCGACGTTGCATGCCACAAAAAGTATAACACAAGACGCTGAAAACGAAAACAAGGGGAGATAGCACATGTATATTAATTGTATCGCCTAATTGTCTTGTGATAAAAGTGGGGGGAAGGGGAAACTTTGTAGCCCTCCATTCGAAACATACATGTACTTGACCGAGTAAGAACACCCAGAGTTGTCACTCTCTGGAGTGTTGTATCCCTCTCAGACCAGATTGGTCCTGACAGGATGGGTCGGAAGCCCGCCTTGACATTGACTTTGACCGTCAATGATTTATTTATAAAGGCACCAGCCATCTATGTCCGTCCAGGTGCTGTTTTAGCCTCTTTTCCCTGTTTGCGGATTAATATTCTTTTTTAAAATGTATTGGTTCCACTTATATGTACCCCGTAGATCAAAGGAAGCCCGCCTCCTAGATGATCTAAATTGTGTCGCTGGGTGCGTACCTCTGTATAGCCGACATAGCGATGTGCATCATCATCGCAGCAAGAGCTAGCACATCTAGGAGCATTTTATCGAAAACATTCAAGTAGATGTACATAAAATAACATTCAGAATGATAGGCCAAGTACACTGTTTTCATTAGAAGCGATTACGCTTCAAAGTAATTAGACTCTGTCTCCGTCTCTGTCTATGCGTCGGGATTTTGGAATATGTATGAGATGGTGCACTTTATTTTTACACTTCATATCAGCTAACAGCCTCAGGCATAATATCTACCTCTCATACAAGTGTAGCAATGTGTGTTTTTCTTACGAACACATCGTTAAGATCTTTGCAAGACACAGCCAACACACACACACACACACACACACACACACACACACACACACACACACACAAACACACTCACACATATACACATACACATGCACGCGGTGACTTTTACCCATACACACAGACACACGTGTTTAAAGTATACGTGTCTTTTGAAAGAATACACGTTTCGGGTTATGTAGCCCCTTAGAAGTAATAGAAAACACTCTTGGACCTCACTTGCGATGATCTCTGTTATAAAACTACTTTGAAATGGTGCTTCTCAAAACCCTCGTATTTATACCGAAGGAATGTTGCAGTTTATTAAAACAGGGCACAGGTCTAAACATAAAACAACTCGTTTCATTTTTTTTTTTGGTGTGTATGAACACCTTTTTATCGCACACACTTGACAATACAAGTTGTTTTTTAATCGATGGTTTGGTCGTGACTTTTGGCATAATCACGTTTTGACAGAAAACCGACTTTCCTCGGTTGTACATGAATTACAGACAATTGGACAATATTTAACAAGATAGCTAGTCTATTTGGCTTAATAATAATAATAGATAGCATAATTTGTATGGGGCTCTCGTGGCCTAGAGGTTAAGGTGTTGGCCTCTCATTCAAAGGTCCCGGGTTCGAATCCGGGTAGTGGCCGAACAATTTTCTTCTCTAAATTTGTCTCCTTTCACCTCCTTTCCTGCTCTCTAGCAATGTTCTGTCGTCTGCTTTCGTCTCCTCTTTCTGCCCGCACCCCCTCACCTCCCTTGCCCCCCTCCTCTGGGCTCCTGATTCTTTCTACAGCCTTTCTGCTGCTACTTCTTGGCTTCTTCTTACTGCTGTCTTTCAGCCACACCCCTGATCTTCTGATAGGGAAAGATCTACACCTAGCCTTCTCGGACAAGGGCCAAAAATCTCGGAGGGCCCGAGTGCAATTTGCGCACGTTAAAGATCCCTTGGTGGTCTAAAATCGATAAGAGTA
>NW_004797277.1:1557775-1558826 GCF_000002075.1 Aplysia californica | reverse complement strand
CTGGTCAAGGATTTCAGAGCTGTGTGCATTTTGAGAAAAATGCATCCCCATATCTGGATCACATGTCGAGGGGAAGTGCCCTTCCTTAGGACACAACGTGGGGCCCGCGGCTCGAACCCCGACCCTGCAACCTCACTATTACGAGCCCGGTAGCCTAACCACTACGCCATCGACGCATTTATATACATGTATCTTGAAATAACAGACCTATTAGAAAATAAAACTCTGCATGTGTATAATTTTCATATTTTTCAGACAATCATACTGAGGGCTCACAGTGTTTCAAACACACCGCTATCAAGGCATCTGATACATCATGTTAAAAAAGTAACATTATTCTACTTAATTAAAGGGAATTCAACAACTTAAGTGCCCGTCCGTGGTCGGAAACTCAGCCACTTATATCCGATTAAGTCATTAGTGAAGGGAATACGCCACTTCCTTTCGGTTTTATACGGGGTTCCCATTGAGGGTTCGGGTCTGGTCCGGGCGGTTTGCTAGCCAGATTGGAGGCGCAAAGCGGCTATCGTGGCACCAGCCGATCGCACCTGACTTGTCGCCGAAAAAAAAAACGCGTTTGTTTTCGGGCGAGGAGTCGGGCAATCGCCCCCGACCGAACCGGACCTGATCTCATCCGCAATTGGCACCCCAGATAGCCATTTATTTGTACTCGATCTAACTTTGTATCGATTACCTGTAGTCAACTTTTCTTTCCACTGTTACAGAAGAATGACAACTGTTTTGTTCCAGGCCATACTTTCATATTTACAGCTAAACTTTTATTAATCGGAAGCGTGTCTCATGAAAGCGTCTATGCTACTAAGCATTTACTAAATGTCTTTAGCTTTAGTTGATATACAGTTCACCATGTTAATGAATTCTAGAAAGTGGAGACAAAAGCGGACGGCAGGGTGTGATTAGAGAGAAGGAAAGCAGGCGAAAGTAGAAATTTCTTCGAAGAGGAACATTTTTCCGTCGCTGTCAGGTTCCGAACCCGGGACTATTTGAATGAGACACGTACCTCAAGACCACAAAAGCCCCCCCCACTTGA
>NW_004797277.1:1553333-1557675 GCF_000002075.1 Aplysia californica | reverse complement strand
CCTGTAATTATCCCTGTCATTAACATCAGTCAACAGTGCGATTGGACACCAAATTTGACGGGAACTGAAAAAAGAGACAGCAGATGGATGTCTCAGGAAAGATTAAATGCTCTCCACAACGAAAGGAGCTTTTCTGTTTGTATATTTGCGAAGCATTGATTTGATGGCAAATAGGATGGACTCAATAGTTTACTGCGCCCCATTAACCGTTTCAGTACCAAAGCTCTTCAGTACCCGTTGCTTTGCAATGATGGTACGTCAACACTGTATTAACGACCCGCACATCCCATCAATTTACACGAAGTAATTTCCCCAACACCTGCAGCTGTGTAAGTTGGGTGAAGTCTGACCACAGAATTCTACACTTATAGAAACGGAACTCCCTCTTCGCGATCGCCGATTCGCTGTGAGGAATTGAAACTAAAACATGGCGGCCAGTTGAGGGCACCTTTGGCTGCGCCGCACAGCGAGGCTTCGCGTTGCTATGCACGCTGATGATAGTGGTAGGGCTTGGAAGACACCTTACATCAGTATTTTAAAACTTTCTTCGAAGAGGAAATATAGTGAAATAGTCTAGTACATTTTTATGCCAACAATATGTCATAATTGGCAATGTTACAATGTTTTTGTATTTGTATTGTTGGTTTGTTGTTGTTTTTTTTAATGATGAGATGGGATCTAGATCTAGATAGATCTAAAGATCTACTAAAAATCTTCACAATCACAATACACTTGATAATAACATTAATTATGAACATTAATTCTGTTGGCAAAATATCTAGATATAGTCTTGATTAGTACTAGATCTACGATAAGGGGACGTTGACAGTAGCCTGCTCACTACAATAATATTGTCATTAAACTTAAGGCCATCCAAAGCAAGCAAAAAAGAACAATATAAACCTTTTCTCAAATTTACTAGAAAGAGATAATAAATTGAGCTTATATTGAGGAAATGTATTATTTCTCACTTTAAGAATTCATCTCTGTGTTTGCATCAGTAGTGTGTACAACACGCTTTGTTTAAAGCACGTGCGAGTCTAACAAATACAAGAGATTGGAGAATGTGCCGGTTGCACATAAAAATCATAGGCCTATTGTACATGCTGCCAAAAATACAAAAATGCAGAAAAGGCCTCAAAATATTGGTTTACACATAAAACCCAATAATATAAAACAAAGTAAACAAGAGTGGAACTGGCATATTATGTTTCCTGAATATATGTTCAAAGTCATTTTCTGTGTGTTGGGAGTGTGATTTCTAATGCATGAATTATAGGCTCATGCAGATGTGATAATGAAGAAACTTGTGACTACAGTCACAACAGAAAGAGTTCCATGGCGAGTGATCACTGGTCAAGGATTTCAGAGCTGTGTGCATTTTGAGAAAAATGTATCCCCATATCTGGATCACATGTCGAGGGGATGGGCTTGTCCCCCTGTAATCCCCGCACACAGTAAACAAACACATATTTTTGAACACGAATAAGAAAAAATAAGTGGTCTCTTGTTACGGATCAAATTTAAGTCCTGTTTCAATTCGATTAATTGATAAAAGTGCGTATCACAATGCGTTGGACACCCCTGCCCTATTGGCCTATGCTATTTAATAAATACATTCGTCAGACCTGGAATCTTTAATGCCCGCACACAGTAAACAAACAC
Organism: Aplysia californica; assembly: GCF_000002075.1. Lineage (NCBI taxonomy): Eukaryota > Metazoa > Mollusca > Gastropoda > Aplysiida > Aplysiidae > Aplysia > Aplysia californica. The sequence continues at coordinate 1,556,010 of NW_004797277.1, read as the reverse complement.
ACATTTTTGAACACGTATAAGAAAAAAATAAGTGTTGTCTTGTTACGGATCAAAACGAAGTCCTGTTACAATCCAATTAATTGATAAAAGCGTGTATCGCAAGGCATCGGCTAACCCAGCACTATTACGCTATTTTATAAATACATTCGTCAGATCTGGAATCTTTAATCTTTAATTTTTAATCCCCGCACACAGTAAACAAACACACGTTCATGAACACGTATAAAAAAATAAGTGGTCTCTTGTTACGGATCAAATTGAAGTCTTGTTACAATTCAATAATTGATAATAGCGCGCATTGTAATGCATTGGCTAACTCTGCATTATACGATATTTAATAATACATTCGTCATATTTGGAATATTAAATTATAATCATAATTATATGTGCCCGCGCGTGGGAAGTGAAAATGAAAGGAATTGAAAATGCTTTCAAAAACAATTATGAAAGTAACATAATTAAAGTAGGACTACATGTGCTTATAAAGGCCCAAAAAGGTGTATGGATGCGGAAATTAATGTTTCGGATGAAAATAATACGCTATCTCTACTACTGAAGCATGCGCTCAAAAATTTGATGCGCAACTTATTATCAAATATCTAGGCTACTGAACTATCGAACACCTAGATCTAAATTCTCCTACTTTTACACAATGACTTAGATCTATATCAATTCGTCTTAACCGATGAGTATTTTTTTTCAAACATTTGTACACATCTATAGGTTCTATATTATTCTAGAAATTTCTTTGAAGAAAATTCTTTGATAAATACTAGCCCAATATCTAAAAAAAAAAATCCCAGTCAATGGTTTCTACAGATTTTTAAAAAGTTTATAGCTAGAGCTAAATCTCTTTTAAAAGCAAGTCCGTCCTTTTTTCTACTTCTGCTGGCGACATAAAGCTAATTATTGAACGCATGTTTTGAGAACATTCATTAGATCTAGCGAAAAAATATGTTCAGTGTAAAACAAATTTCTTGTAACAAGTTTTGCTACTAAAAAAATTACGTAGGCCATATGCGTATGCAAAATGTGTGTGGGAAGCTAGAAGTGCTGTGAACAATCCCATCCGTGTTACGAATTTTTTCACAGTTCTGTAGATCTTATATATATATATATATAAACTCTCCATGTCTGCTTTTTCTGTTGTTGCCCCCAAAAACATAACGATTTAAAACCTTAATTCCAATCTCTAGTTGCACAGTGAATTCTGTAACTCAAAATTACAAAAGTCTTGACCCACGATGTGAGACTGTGGAATTATTAGAACGCAGAATCGGAAACGGCTATTTTAGACCTGCTTTTAAAAACCCGAAAAGTAGACAAAATGGGTAGAGGTATCAAGAAATCCATGTTTTCCTCATGCAGAAACTATCAAACAAAAATGTAATGGTTCCACTATATATATATATATATATATATGCTAATACAGGAATGGCCAAAGCTTATTTTGCGCTTTTTTGTTGTAACGTATTCCAATTAATTCCATTTATTGACTATTTCGTACTGCCACTGCTGCGCTGATACCCAGGATATCTTTCTGGCGTTACCTACAATACGACAATCTGCCTCCTGCTATCAAAATCCGTCAATTGATTCTCTTCCAACAAGTGCGATCAGCAGCCACATTGATTGCCTCTTTGTTGTATGGGCTCCTCTGTCAGAGCATTTTTGTTGGTATATTATTATTACGGGTGCGTGTGTTTGAAAGGACTGTAGTTAAATGAATAGGCCGGTATGCATGTACGCGTCATTATGGAAGCTGTTGAAATATTGTCTGATTAGGTTTTGCTGCGATTGGCACCTTCAACAATGAATTTGATGTTTTAGTAATTTCCTCCACCAGACCTTGTACGGTCGGTTATCATAAGCCAAATTGGTATCCCAAAACTGTCCGTGTAAATACTGCATGGTGGCGATTCCATCCAACGGTTACAATCCCCTTGACAAAATTACTTTGTACAGCCCCCCATCCAAATATATACATGTATTCGTCTTTCTGCAGACGCTAAGCGACTTCCAGGCCATTTCTAAGTTGGAATAAAAAACCACAAACCAAACACAAAGGCACTTCCGCAAGAAAGAAGGGAGAATGTGTTACAAGTAAATGTACGCAGACAAGTCCCACAACTTCAATTTTTATCCTGAATGAGCAATAAAATGCTGCCCCAACAATTTAAAGATCGCCCCTGTCCTTCAGATATGATTAATTTTATATCTGAAAAGCCTATTTATTCAATACAAAATCTAATCGATATCTGGTCTCTAGCCCGGTAAAACGCTGAGGGTACTTAAATTGTTGGATGGTACTGTTTTGGTCATCAGCAATCTAATTGTATCGATATCGTCAAAAAGTGCGTGGCTCTGATAGTGCGTGGCTTTGATAGTTATTTTTCCTGAAAGTGCCCGGCTCTGACGTTCTGGTAGTGAATACACGTAATGTATACCGTGTATTTACCCATACCGTGTTCATATTTACTGTTCATTTATATTATGCCCGTGACTGTGAGCTGTTTCTGAGTGCAAGCATACTATTTATTATATGGGTATGTGCATAGCTGGATGTGTGTGGAAGAGAGGACGCGTGGATGAGAGAGAGAGATAGATAGAGAGAGAGAGAGAGAGAGAGAGAGAGAAAGAGAGAGAGAGAGAGAGAGTTTGTGTGTGTGTGTGTGTG
>NW_004797277.1:1551125-1552579 GCF_000002075.1 Aplysia californica | reverse complement strand
CTTTAACGAGGGCAACTTGCAAACGCGACCTCCGAGATTTTTCGCCCTTGTCCGAGACTAGGTATAGATCTTACCTACCATAAGATGAGGGGTGTGGTAGAAAGACAGTAATAAAAAGGAGCCAAGCAGAAGCAGTAGAAAGGCTGCAGAACGAGTCAGGAGCCCAGAGGAAGGGCGGGGCAGAGGAGATGACGGAGTAGGGATAAAAAGTGGATTCGAAAGCAGACGACAGAACATTGTTAGAGAGCAGGAAAGGATGTCAAAGGAAAAAATATTAGAGAAGAAAATTGTCTGTCGCTATCCGGATTCGAAACCGGGACCCATTGAATGAGAGGCGAACACCTTAACCTCTAGGCCACGAGCGCCCCAACAAGAATGTTGTTCAGTCCCGAAAAATACCAATAGCATGGTTACGACTGGGAGATTTTTTTATTTTAGTTATGATTACACCTTTTGGTGATTTCGAAGACGTTTTCACAACATTTCAGCGTCGAAGCAAAATAATGGGCAAGAGTGTGAAAAATGTTGAACATTTTGGGCTAATAACTTATAAAATCTGACCGACGATAGAAGCCTGGCATCATAATAGCTTTGACCATCTTCTCTGATGTATTGCCATTACATTATATAGCACACTATTTAACTCAATTTGAGTTAATTTAAAGGCAAGGGGGGGGGGGGAGAGTTGCCGCGCGCACTAGACTAGAGAGAGACTGGTGTTTTACCCCTCATTTAGGCGTTATGCTCTCTCCGGCCTCATGGTGCGCTCACGTCGCAGCAAAGCTTTTTAAATGAGCAAAAATGGAATCGTTGCAACACAAACGACAACAAGAGTAACTAAAAGCGTGAACATGTTGGAAGATGGCAACGTTCCTAAAGGAGTATTCACCAACAGATAAAGAAGAAAATGAAAGATATTGTAAATCTCACAGTTGAAAGGCCTAAAAGTATACCGAGACAAGACCAATATATTATAAACTAAAGATGAACACCATCGTGAATGGTCAGATATAACTATCACCATCGGAGAAAAACCACTAGATCTAGAAGAAGTTGAAGTCTCCACTCACTAAGGTAGCATTATAAGACAAAGCTGGGAGTACATATGCAGATGTAAAGACAAGAATATGCAAAAGGTGCTTTCACACAACAAAGAAATCATGTATGGAAGTCCAGAATTATAAGAACAAATGCCAAGACAAGGATTTTCAACCACAGTGTCAAAAGTGTACAACTCTATGGACAAGAAACATGAACATTTACAAAACAAACAGAAGCTAAGGAATTACGTGTGTCAACAGCTGCTTAGGATGCTAAAAATTCATTGGCCTGACACCATAGTAAATGAACAATGTTGAAAGCACCCAAAAAAATCAACAGAAAATAGATACTAAATTAAATACAGAAATGGCAGAGAGAAAATAGAAGTGGATAGGACACACTTTGAACCCCCC
>NW_004797277.1:1549839-1550892 GCF_000002075.1 Aplysia californica | reverse complement strand
GTTGGGGGGAGGGGGGTATGGAACGTGTTTTACGGCGCTCGCAACTGCATAAAGTGATATATTAGCACATTAAACGTTAATTTTCAGTTTGTAGGAAATTTTGAATTTTGCCCGGGTGGCAGTCGAAGACTACACGATTTTGGACCACCAAGGGATCTTCAACTTGCGCAACTTGCACAAGGGACCTCCGAGATTTTTCGCCCTTGTCCGAGAAGGCTAGATCTTTCCTACCAGAAGATCAGGGGTGTGGCTGAAAGAAAGCAGTAAGAAGGAGCCAAGGAGTAGCAGTAGAAAGGCTGCAGAAAGAGTCAGAGCCCAGAGGAGGGGGCAAAGGAGGTGAGGGGATTGGGGCAGAAAGTGGAGACGAATGCAGAAGACAGAACATTGTTAGAGAGCAGGAAAGGATGTGAAAGGAGAACATTTTAGGGAAGAAAATTGTCTTCGAACCCTGGATCTATTGAATGAGAGGCGAACACCTTAACCTGAAGTAAGGCCACTAGAGCCTCCCCCCCTCCCCCCTCCCCGCTGATGCCCTTGACTCCGGTACGTGGTGAGAAAGGATGATAACAAAAGAGCGGCGTGCATGACAGTGCTCAACCTTGGGGTATAAGTATAAGTCTATAGCTTGAACTGATTTCAGGCGTTCTAATTTGGCCTATATGCGTGTAGTAGTAATCTGTGCTACGTTTAGTGCGCATTTATTAACCCCTGCGGCCAGCAAAACACCGTGACGAAGGTATTAGAATATATAATTACATGTAATTATTTGCCATGCCCAGACGCCATCCTTTCATTACGCAATGAGTATTCTCGGGGTTTTAGCCCAGGCTAGTGCCATAGCAAAATAATATAACTCATATGAAATATTTTACGCAGTGGTACGTTCACGGCGCCGTGAACGTAGTCTACAGGCTAGGTTCACGGCGCCGTGAATGTAGTTGGCAGGCTACGTTGACGGCGCCCTGAATGCAGATTGCAGGCGCTGTTGAGGCTACGTTCACGGCACTCAAGCTTCGTTTAGACGGAGCGTCCACAGCCGGTTTAAGGCATGAG
>NW_004797277.1:1545702-1548090 GCF_000002075.1 Aplysia californica | reverse complement strand
ATTGAGTGTAGGAACTGATCTAAAATCTCTGTCTGTCTTTATGTCTGTCAGTCAGACAGTCTGTCTGTCTGTCTGTCTGTCTGTCTGTCTGTCAGTCAGTCAGTCAGTCAGTCAGTCAGTCAGTCAGTCAGTCTGTCTGTCTGTCTGTCTGTCTGTCTGTCTGTCCGTCTGTAAATATAAACACAGGCACAGTTTTGGTGTAGAACAAAATTAGACAGTAAGGGGAACATTGACCAATAATGAGTTTCTCAGATAAGGAGACCTGGCAATAATATTGAGAGCTTTCGTTTTCAGTTCTTGTCTCGTAGTTGCAAGAAATAAAAATAAAGATAACCGTGCTATCAACTTTCCTTTACTGTATAAAAATGCATACATGATATGAAATACGCTTGCAAATAGTTTGAATGAAAGAATGAATATCTCGTTCTGAGCCAAAGACATAATACGCACACACACACACACACACACACACACACACACACACACAGAGAGAGAGAGAGAGAGAGAGAGAGAGAGAGAGAGAGAGAGAGAGAGAGAGAGAGAGAGGGGGGGGAGAAAGAGAGAGGGGGGGACAGAGAGAGAGATTGTTTTGGGGGGGGGAGAGAAGGGGAGAGAGAAGGTTGGGGGGGGGGAGAAAGAGAGAGGGAGAGAGGGGGAGAGAGTGAAAAAGAGAGAGGGGGAGAGAAGGGGGGAGACAGACAGACAGACAGAGACAGAGAAAATAGAGAGAGGGTGGGGAGAAAGAGAGAAGGAAAGAGAAAGGGGAGATACAGACAGAAAGAGAGAGAGAGAGAGAGAGGGGGTGTTTTCTATTATGATAAGAATTATTCCCGTCATTTTCTCTCTGCGTCGGTTTCCAGGCTTTTTCGTTTTCCTTCATCTCATGGGATGGAACATTTGAAGCTGGCCAAAATATTAAATATACGTCACTGTAGTCACTGACTAAAACCGGCAGTGGACGCTCCGTCTAAACAGAGCTTGAGTGCCGTGAATGTAGCCTCAACAGCGCCTGCAAACTGCATTCAGGGCGCCGTGAACGTAGCCTGCCAACTACATTCACGGCGCCGTGAACGTAGCCACTGCAAATATTTTATTTTAAAATAAAAATAATGATAAATCTCAAACTTTCAGTAATAAATGAAATTGTGAGTCTCCTTCCCTGTCTCCTCAGCTGAGCTTAAAAAAACCCAAAGAAAAACCAGCCTTCCTCAGAAGAACCAGTCTATTTCCCATTAAAATAAAAAAAAACAATTGAAAGAGAAAAAATCGAAATGAATTCAAACAGGAGAGTTGAGTCACCGTTGCACCGACAGTGTCATTAGCACGCACACAAGAGATTTCCCATGTGATTCTGGTTCTAGTTTCCTCCAGTTCCGATCGATTTGATCGAGTAAACAAAATCTGTGTCTCTATTGAAACATATTATGATGACACATTAACCTAAAAGCTTTTTAAAAAAAATTTGTGTGTGTGTGTGTGTGTGTTTGTGCGTGGGTATGTGTGTGTGTGTGTTTGTGGGTGTGCGTGTGTGTGTGTGTGCGTTTGAGTGTGTTTGGGTGTGTGTGCTTGTGGAAATAGAGAGAGAAAGAGAGTGAGTGAGAGAGAGAGAGAGAGAGAGAGAGAGAGAGAGAGAGAGAGAGAGAGAGAGATTTTGAGATCAAACAAGGCAGACTCTACAGACACTGGTGGTGTAAATATTATGTTAGTGGAAGTAAAGAGAGTAGAATCAACACAACAGCAGTAATACAGTGTGTCCAAAAAAAACAAACAAAAAACCCAAGGCAAATGAATAGAAAAAACAGGGGGCAAGAAAAAAAAAGTAAGACCTACCAAGACAGAAAGAAAGCGTTGTACTACAGAAGAACATAAACAAGTAGTGAGGAGGCCCAAATGTATTTTAAGCATGTTGACATTATTCAAAAAAGCAATGTTCAACGTTTCGCCCGATTTCAGGCTTCATTAGAAACTTAGTTAAGGATATAACATTGCCAGAGTAACAAAAAGTACACTATATGATGTTTCATAATCCCCCCTCCCCCTCGAAACCCGACAAACACAAACAAACAAAAAACAAACAACAACAATACAACGGATAGAACTGACGTTCAGAAAAGAAAATGCTGACAAGACTTATTTATAGAATAATTATTTGTGTGATAGCATCACCATCATCATAGACGACATCATCATCATCATCATTACTAGATCTAGTTATTATTTAAAATGTTTTATTATTATTACTATTATTATTTTTTATTATCATTATTATTATTATTAATATTATTATCATCATCACCATCTTATTAACGTTTTTATTGTTGTTGCCATATTTATTATTACATTACATTTTTATCATTATTATTTATTATTATTTTATTATCTCTCAAA
>NW_004797277.1:1540512-1542102 GCF_000002075.1 Aplysia californica | reverse complement strand
GGGGGGGGTATTTCTGTGTTACCTGTTATAAACTGATCAGAGGTTTCTGAACATAATTTAAAAGAACATAATGATGCCAAAACATCATGGAATAAATTTTATTTAAGTATTTAAGTGCTTCACTATTATCAATTTCATCGTCAGTATTCATCAACATCATGATCCTCACTACTTATAAGTAGATCTAGTACTGTAAACATAGATCTAGTACAAAGAAGGGGAATCTTGAAAATATTTTCAGTCAGAGAAATCAGAAATCTAGATCTAGTAAAAGAAAAAACAGAAAAAAGTTTTTGTTACTAATCTACAACTGCTAAAATGTTTCCCTTAGAAGGCTTCACAAGAAGTAACTGAGAAAAAAATAAGGGAAATGATATATGAACAGGGGTTTACTGGCATCATCAATGAAAAGAAAAAAAAAAGATAAATGTTGTTATCAACAAAACTAGAATTTTTTTTAGCCATCCTCTGATTTTTATATAGAGATCTAAAATAAAGAAAAAATTATTATTTGTTATCAACTGAACTTATCTTCTGTGGCGTCAACATTTCAAAAGAAACGTTTTACCAACAAAACTAATTTAACAAGGCTAATTTTCTTAAAACATATTAAGTAGTATAGCATGACTCACCAGCTCCTTGAAACAAGCACTTGAAGAAGGGGGCCATTTTTCGCAGCATGTCATAAATATCCTTGTTTGTAAGTTCAGAGATCAATCACTTTTATTTAAACAGTAAACTGCACTTTTCCTGAACACACAACACATCACACCTAGTACACTCCCGAACACGCAGCTATCTTTAAAAGACCATATAAAACGATCACAAAGCCTTTCACAAAGGGACGTTGATGTTTGACACGTTGTTGTACTTTCTCAAGTCTTGTCAACTACAAAAGTGATGACAACATGTAAGCTACAGTACTTTCATCGATGTCTGTCCCACTTCTGTACTGTTCTCCGTGACCTGGACCCTGAAGTCAGAAAAGAACGTAACTTGAATTTGGGGTAGTCAGCCAAAATCTGGAACTTTGAATTATCCCACGTGAACGCTTCACCTCAACACCCTTAGCTCTACTTTCCACTGACACGACATGAACCTGGCCCTACTCTATTCAACATTTAAAGAGAAAGCTGAATTCCATACTGGTCTCCTGCCCGTATACCTTTAGGCTAAGCCAATCTCAAACACAGAACATCACGACAGAAGGCCCGAGAGAGACAACGTTCAATTTGCCGCGGTTACAGTGCGGTAGGCTACTTCTAAACAACACGCCGGCGAGGATGATTCATGAGCACGTCTGAGTCGGAGCGAGCGCACAGCACACGAGTCAGTCGTTAGCCGCGAAATTCCGCACTCACAGACCTGGCGCCTTTGTTTTATTCCCTTAGAAAAGACTGTAATTTGTCTTAGAAAGACAATTCTCCGAATGATGATGAAGATAATACTAGATCATAGGCCTTATAAAAAATGATGATGATGATGATGATGATGATGATGATGCTTTTCAAACAATGATAATGATGATGATGATGTTGATAATAATAATAGTAAACTAATAATGATAATAAATGATTGCCACTTTCATAA
>NW_004797277.1:1537549-1539448 GCF_000002075.1 Aplysia californica | reverse complement strand
CACACCACACACACACACACACACAGTACACACAAAATGCACACAGATTTAACTTTCGCGTTCCTTGTTTAAATCCCCACTTCGAAAAGATAAAAGGCACATTTTAAACTAGGCCTAGTTTTATCATCACATTACGTAGTGTACACTGATGACTGGTGATTGTAAGAAGCGATTCTCGCTAACAGCGAAGCTTTGCTTACATTGGTTTTGGAGTTTGTTTGCACAATGCTGGAAAGGTTTCCTTCGACTTCGAACACCCAAAACTGCGTTCACGCGATAAAAACCACAACAGCAGCTGCTGTTCTTGTCCCGAACACTCGTGGTATAATATCACACCAGAGGAGGGCCCCTCAGCTTTTGCCCCTCTCGAGCTGGGAAGACTGTCCGCTCTCGACGCAACGTGCACGCTCTTACACACAGACGCGCACACAAACACGTTGGGAGACAGGGAGAGAGACTGACAGGCTACGCAGCGCGTTCGCTCTACTTCAGCGCAAAATGGCATCTGGGCTACAAACAAGGGAGAGAACACACCACGTTCTCTGACTGGGAGGATGATGCGCGTGAATCGAGTCAGCTGGAGAAAATCGATTACTCGTTTCTTTGGTCGGAGTTCGGAGCATCATTTTTTTGTCTCTTCGGCCGAAAGGAGAAATACCTGTTTTATAGCAGTGACAACTTTAAGCCTCAAACACAATTTTTTTAGATTCGATTTTTTTCCTCTTGTTTTGTTAGATCTATCCTCGTTCCTCGTACTTTGGCCGCAGATGATTCGTCGCTCATAGTTTGATGAGCAGAGACCTAGGCATAGACAAAACTTACGAACGCTTCTATGGATTAGGCTATTACCTTGCAGGTTTTTAAAAATCCCTCAACGACAAAAAAAAAAAGCAAACAAGCAAGCAAGCAAGCAAGCAAGCAAGCAAGCAAGCAAGCAAGAAAAAAACAACAAACGTGGCCTATGGCAGCCAGTACTGCCCTGCTTGCCCGCGCCACGGGTCAAGGTAGGTAGAGGCAGGCCAAGGAGAGGTAGGTTGACATAGCTACCTTTTTGCCCCATTTTCCTCACTCATAGCTCTGCTTTGAAATTTATTTTTCCTTGGGAAGTTGGGTCAGGCAGTTGTGTATTTTGATACCGCTATCATAAGCTTTATGTTAGTAATTGACTGTCAAAGATTCTAAGTTGCCAATCGGAAGCTGACTCCGGTTGGTCCTATTTCTTTTCCTTTCCCTTTATTGCATGTTTCCCTCTCCTAAAAGACCGTTTTCGCTTTGATGGTCCCAAAACAAAGACAAAACCAAACATTTTTTAACCAAAGGCAGGAGAGAATTAGAAACATTCTTTCCAATCTACCATTAGATTCTATGTGTACGTGAAGGAAGAAATAAGAATAAAAGAATACATGTACAGCCGAGACTGTCCAAAACGCCACCCACTTGCTGGGAGAAAAGTGCTCGTGTTACACTATTGGTTACACCTAGTGCACACTGCACACTGCTCTTCGAATTCAGTCGAACTGAATTGGGGCCAACGAGATTGTCCTAAATGCAGGGGCAAAAGCTACTATTCTGGCCCAATACAACCTAATTTTTTTTTCCAGGTTGTGGTGCTTCTCCTGGTCAGGTCTTCTTTTTGTAACAAAAAAAGTCAGTAGGCGGGTTACTTTGAATTTGGATGTTTAGGCAAACCTACATTGAGGAGGACATACCCCAACAGAAAGACGGAACGGTACAGAGTGGTAGTAAGTAGGTTTATTCACGTCTCACAAAAACACTCAATTATTAAATAAAGTGTCCATTGTAATGAAAAAGTACAGGTTGTGCATATATATCTTTTCCCATCTCATGGGTCAAATATTATACCTATCAGTCACAGGGCTAAATCAGGATTCGGGGGGG
>NW_004797277.1:1536353-1537449 GCF_000002075.1 Aplysia californica | reverse complement strand
GGGGGGATTAACAATATACTTTGATGGGCAAAATTAGGATAGTAAAAAATAAAGTTAAATTGAACTCCACTTTAATGAGTGTTACACCTTTAAAAAAATAAGAACAGAGAGGTGGGAGATGCAATCTAAATAGTTCACAGCGTACGTCCATCGTCAAAGAAGAAAGCAGTCGTCTCAGACAGGTGTGTGTCTTGGACAGTGTTGATATTATAGTTTTAAAGGCTCGTTTATACAGCCGATTGTCTTGTACCTATCCCTCGTTTGTACTTGGTTCAACTCCTTTCGTTATGTGGGAATCTCGCATGTGATTTGGGCACACGTCAAAAAGCCTAAAGACTGTGATTAAGATATCTCCAGGAACTATTATCACGTACATATTGTTTTTTTGACATAATTCAAAACCAGATCTATTCAAACGAAAATACTATTTTACCTCAAGTCATTTCTTATTAAAGGAATATTTGGAGAGTTTGAAGACCCTTAAATTATTCTTAATATGTGAGGCATCTTGGTGAAATCAGGCACTTGTCAATATTATAAAGAAATCGAAGAAACAGGAATTTTACCTCCAGTTTGGCAATTTAAAAAATTGAATATTTGGTTGTTTTTTCTCAACGCCTTTTATTCTGTACTAACTTTACTTTACTTGATCCGTACTCTTGTACTTTTATGCCTTCGAGGGGAGAAAGAGCTTTTTGTCTCTATCAAGTTTGATGGCCTGGCTGGGAGGAATGTTATTATACATTTTTCAGGGTATTCACACACTCGATCCAGGTCTTTCTTGGTCTTCTTCTTGTCTTGTACCCTGATATTTTTCTGTAGTACGCTAATCTGGCCAAACTGGCGAGGTGCCACAAGTGTCAAATGTCCAAACCACCTGATTGTTTGCCGTCGAGTGCCCATACATGTATAAAACACATTTCTGTGTGAATTTTACTCAAAAACGTTGACCAATCACCAAATAGATGTATGTAAATTTTCCATTTTCAAGGACTCTCAAGTTACAAAAGTTACCACATCTTTTCGACCATTTCGGGCCTAGTTTTACCTCTGAAACTAGGCAACCCTTTATTATTATTTTTATTATTATTTTTAT
>NW_004797277.1:1533275-1535836 GCF_000002075.1 Aplysia californica | reverse complement strand
ACACACACACACACACACACACGCACACGCACACACACACGCACACACACACGGGCGAACACACTTTCAAAAAAGCGAATTCGTTTGTTTAACAAAACACGGATCCTGATTCTCCTGAAAGGTCGGGCAGGCACACCTAGATCTAGTTCAAAAACTTCTGCACGGAATGAAAGGGCGCGCCTGACGCCATGCTGTCAATTGTGCATAATACGACAACTGTGCAACGAAGTCAGGTCTTTCTCTATATCAGAATTTGAGGGACACAGGCGATGACAAGATTTCTGCAAAAGAGATCTAATTTGAACAAATTATACAAACGATTCAAATCAGGGAGTGCCACGCAAACATTACCCTCCAATTTGCGGTGACCTTTTCCTATTACGTGAAAAAAAAAATATTTGGCATTTTTAACAACGCCTTACTGCTTCTGGTAACACGTATCTGCTAAGCTGCCCTGTTGCAAGACTAGTACATGTATGTCAATAAGATTTGTGATGAGACTGAACTTTCATTTCCAGTCTATGCTCAACTTTACCACTCAAAGGGTGCGTATGGATTGGGCAGAAACGCGAGGGACTGCGGTTTTTTTTCTGTTTGATAATAATACTGCAGTTAACTTTTATAGTCCTCGCTCCCGTCCAATACAGCTTTAGGAGCTTTCTGTTTTAATAGAAAAAGCATATTAGCATGAGCTTACATACAGACGCTCTGTAGAACAACTCTGATGCATAAGCAGACATTCATACTACATGTATCACAGCACAATCGATGACAATATGCACATCGCATTAATTAAGAACAATAAAGAACAACGCATACTGCGGGGAACAAACTATCAAGTTAGCATTTATTTTCATGAAGTATGTTTTTAAACGAGTTCAGATTTCGCCCCTGACTTTGTACATATCCCTCAAATATTGTGAGAGGGATATCCAGACAGACGAGAGAAGGGACACTTCGGGAGAGTCCCCCCTTTCCCTTCTTAATTAAAGTGCTTTCATAATAGACTGATCTGTTGATCTCATCATTTTTTAAAAAGTAGATGTTTTTAACGTTCCCATCGACAGAATTTAGATCATTTAGGAGGCAGGCTTCCGACCCTGCCTGCCAGGGTCAACCTAAACTGAGAGGGATTCAACATTCCAGCACAAAGACCGAGATACGCGATAGAAATGTTTCCTCAGTCGGCAATGAACTCCGGTCTCTTGTGTTTCGAAGCGCGGCCCTACCTCTCCACCACATATGCCAATGTCCTTATCTTAGATTATTACATAACATGAACATGACATGCAGGGGCGAAGGCTGCTATGTTTGACAGGATAAACAAAGTGAGACAAGGAACAAGATAGAGATGTCACACAAGAATAGATTTCCCACGTAATAAATCGAACTTTTTTACTCGCGGCATCACCGAGTTGTGAATGAAAACAAACAAACCCTGAAATCATATACACGTAGTACATGTATATTTCACCGCCAAAATAATTCGGAAAATTTACTAATAAAATACAGGTATTTATTCCTGATTTTATCACTAAATTTAACTTTAGATGTGAATAAACAAGAAATTACAATATTACAACTATTACTCTATGGCAATACATGGCAATTATCTGTCTGATTTCAGATTTGGCTGTTTCTGTCTAGCCTTTCGCGGCCAGGAGCTGGTGTTTTAATTGAGTTCACTATCTGATTATAGGATGGTAAAAGGTCGAGGAAAAACACTCACAGCACATATGAGATTATTAGGAGATAGTCCCTCTCATTTTGGGATGGAGACTCGACCAATTTAATTGTTTGTTTGCACAATCAGTGCCTGTAACTGCTATTAAAAGTGGCCCAAAAGGGGTGAACAGGCTATTTAGGTGACAATGAAACGGTTGAGTGCTGTGCACACGTTTCCTTCACCTCTTTTGGGTAAACTCTGCCAGCCTTATTCTAAGCTTACATAACCAGTGCTTGTAAGTGCTTACGCAGTAGCCCGAAAAGGGGTGAATAGAGTTTCCTTTTTTTGTAGCAATGAAACCTTTTTGAATGTTGAGAATATCTGGTTCTTGGTGATTATGAACGTCTATTTGCATTTATTTTATGAGGCTACGTCTATGGGTAAATTTGACTGCGACGATTTTCCAAAATTAGAAAGGGAAGCAGTGATTATTCGACTACATAGACGCTTTGCTACTAATGACATGTCTGCTTGTGACCTGTACGAGCCTAGATGGCCATACGCTCTTTACATTACACAACTTCTTTCATGACAATGTCAGGTTCAGAGTTTGGCCTTTTCACATTGAATTCTTTCAGGACGAATCTTATAATATTGTGTAAAATACTACAAGAAAATAAAAACAAACAAAAAAACCCGTTCATCTATTAGGAACATGTGCAGAGGAAAAAAAAAGGTTACATTATCTTCAGAAGTGGATGCAGAGAAGGTCAGGGTAGGGTCAATTAGTAACGTTACAGGAGTAATGTTTGTGACACTGTCACTGGGCTGGCATATTTTTTATCATCATCATCATCATCATCATCATCATCATCATCATCATCATCATCATCAT
>NW_004797277.1:1522169-1531909 GCF_000002075.1 Aplysia californica | reverse complement strand
TCTCTCTCTCTCTCTCTTTTGCTTCTGCTCTCCCACTCTCCCTTTTTTCACATATTCCCTCATATTATTATTACCATCCCCTCTCTCTAACTCTCTCTTCTCCACCACCCCTTCTCTCTCACCCTCTCTCAGCCTCCCTCGCCCTCTCTATCGCATGAGCACGAGTGCAGGCAGGGCCGGATATTCTTTTGCTATCTCATCAAAAGAGGTCCCAACTTCCTAATAGAGGTGGGCAAAATCCGGATAATCTATTATAAGGATAACCGGATAATTCTCAATGACACATTGTCCGAATTCAGACTTTTAAACTCTCTTTCCTGACCCGTCTGCCGAGGTGGGTACCGCCAATTTGTTGAAGTAGTGCTAACTGCTAACCCGTTTGTCAAAGTGGTTCTAACTCATTTGCCAAAGCGGTTCTAGGCACTTCAGTGAAATTTCAAACTTCTCCGAGGGCACTAAAATTTGGATTACTGAAAAGTGATTGGCTTTCTGTTTTCAGCGCTTTTTAAATTTTTGTGCTATCGTTGTTAGTTCAGAAGCAGCGACCGTTTTTGTGAATCAATTTTCGGCCTGATTTGGCCAAATTTTTGCGCTGCATTTTGGGCCACCAAAACTCGAAATTTTGCTTCAAAACGTCACAAAATCCTTAATAATAACTGTACCGTAACCATTGAGGTATCATTGTGTTTGTTGTTTTATGTAGAATCAATATATAAAGATAAAAGTCAAGTACATTAAGAGTAAAATTCTATTTACCGTTTAATTACGTCATAAGCATGACGTCGGGAGTCCGATGCCTATTATCCATGCTATTATCCCAAAAAAGAAACGGGCACACTTTCCATAAAAATTGTTCGATTTTCAAAAGAAAAACATCACTCATTTTGTTTTAAAGAGTTCTTTAATTTGCTATTGGGGAAAATGATTAAAATTGAAAGAAGTTTCAATCGTACATGTTTAACTCAAGCAGGAGGTTGGCGGGTGCTCTGGGGTGTGGTTTGTTCCTTTTTTCCCTTTTAACAATCAACCGTCCTTATCTGTCTTCCATCTTTTCTGTGTATATTACTCTCTTGTAACACCTCTAATCTTCGGGGCTTATATGACCTTTTTGTGTTGCAAGTGCCGTTAAACCCATACTAAAACTAAACTAAAAAGCATAACACAGATTTGAAGAATATAAAAAAAATTCAACGAGTATGGTATAAAGCGGGAAATCACCATAGAATATGATAATTACTCAGGGTCATCAAATACAGATATATGCACCATGCTATGACTCATACACCGAAGAACAGCGACATCAGTTCTATGATCAACTGAGTTATCTTTTAAACACCGTGGATGACAAAGATAATGGGACAATCATGGGGGACTTTGAAGGCAGAGTGGAAACAAGGAAGACGACGTGGGAGAGATACATGAGGCCACACATTGACAGAGAAACATATCAAAAGAGCAATGGAAAAATGCTATGACCTCGTCATATCAAATACCTTCTTCCAACACAGAAGGAGTCAGGTTAAAACTTGGTACAAATGAAATGACCTAAAGATAGCATCACAAATAATTTGATGTTATCCTGGCCGAAAAATCGAAACTGAGAAAAATCAGAGACTCAAGAGTGGTTCCCATCTACATCACAGACACTGACCACAGACCAGTCATCGTGACTGTTGACACACCAAGCAGGAAAAGCCAGAAGTAAAGAAACGACGAGAAGTCGTAAATCTCAGAAATATAAATGACAATACCAAAGATAAGATACATGACCGTTTGAAAGATGTATTTCACAAATTGCCCAAACAACTGGGAGACATTGAAGAGGAATGAAGCCACTTCAAAGCATGTGTGTACAGAGCATTAAAAGAAGAGTGCGGAACCAGGAAACAAGGGGGTAGAAAAAGAAAACAACCGTATGGTGGAATGACCAAGTGAAGGAAGCCGTCCAACCGAAGAAAAAGGCATTCAAAAAGTGGCAGAAATCAAAGACAGAAGAAGATTACATCCTATACAGAAAGGAACGCCGCTATACATCAAGGGTAGTAAAAGAAGCTAAGAACAGATCCTGGACAGTATATGGAGAACAGCTGGTAACAAAATGTAAAGAAGACCCTTGAGAGTTTTACTAGAGAGTTAGAAAAGCATGAGGATGCTGGAAGAACCATTCAACCTAACTGAAATAGTCAATGATGAGCACGGAAAACCTATTGTCAGAAAACCAAAAATTAAGGAAAGATGGAAACACTATTTCCAGGAGCTGCTGAATCCTACAGCAGAAACAACAGCAAACAGCTTCTCGCAGAAAGAAACCACTCCAGAACCGTCACTACTGCTGAGTGAAACCAAACATGTTATAAAGAAAACCCCCACAAACAAAGCGATAGGCGTTGAAAACATCACAGCAGAAGAGATCAAACTATGCGGCCATATCGGAGAACTCTGGCTATGCAGGATAATATTTGACCTGGCCTGGGCGGCAAAAACAACACAGAGCCTACCGGGGAATTCCTTTCTCGGCCGTGTGGATATAACGTTTGCCAAGATACTGGAAATGAGAAGGGAACTTATTGTAGAGACTCAACTCAATGAATCCCAGTTTGGCTTCAGAAAAGGCACCTCCCCGGGGGGTACTCTAAGAGGAATATGGTGTAAAAGGACAATTGCTGGAGAACATCATGGCACTTTATAAAAACAGCATGTGTGCCAGAAAAGGCGCCGCCCCGGGGGGTAGTCTTAGAGGAATATGGTGTAAAAGGACAATTGCTGGAGAACATCATGGCACTTGTGTGCCGTAAGATCAACAGAAGGACTATCGGACTGTTTCCCCATCAGGTCTGGAGTGAGACAAAGATGTGTTCTCTCTCCGCTTCTCTTCATCACTTATATATATGGAAAAGATCACGAAAGCAGCAAATGACAGCATCAATGAACTGAGTTTATATTTGCTGATGACCAGAGTACATTAAATACAAATGAAGAGGAATCACAAAAACACACCACAAAATTAATTAATGAGGAATGTAAACACCTGAACAGGAAAATCTCCATTTCAAAAACAGAATTTATGAAGGCTAGAAAAAAACAAACAGGGAAACTCAACATCCTTATTGATATTGACGGAACACAACAACATGTAGAGGAATTTAAATATTTGGGAAGCATCTTCACATTAGATGGGCGTATGGACAAAGAAAAATTAAACAAGAACTATGAAGGCAAATGCAGTGACCTAACAGCTTCTCAGTCACAAGAACATCCCAACTGAAGTGAAATCCCAGCTCATCAATAGAATCTTCATACCAACATTAACATTCCAGTGCCAAATATGGTCTCTAACTCTAATAAGGCATGAGAAAGGAAAATCAATGCACGCGAAATTAGGTGTCTCCGCAAAACCACCAACGTCACCAGAGGAGACGGCATAAGGAACGAGAACATACGTCTACCAGTAGTAAATCTATTAGTATTAGAGCGCCAAAGAGTCAAATGGTTCGGAAATCTAACCAGAATGCAGGGGCGAAGCGTCTATATAATCAAATAATCACTGCTTCCCTTCGTAATTTTGAAACATTGTCGCTGTCAAATTCATCTTTAAACGTAAACCTCTTAAATGAAATGTAAAAAAACATTCGTAATCAACAATGAGTATGCCTAACATTCAAAACGGTTTCACGGCCACTGAAATAGCCTGCTCACCCCTCTCGGGCCACTCCATAAGCAGTCACAAGCTTTGATTAAGAAAGCTTAAAGTGAGGCTGGAAGAGTCTACCAATAGAGTTGAAGGGAACATAATGTGCATAGCTGTCAAAGCTGTTTCATTGCCACATATACCCTGTTCACCCCTTTGGGGCCACAGTTATAATCAATCACAAGCCCTGATTATGTAAGCTAACTATTACACTGGTCGAGTCTACCTCACAAATGTGAGGGGAACTAACTCCTAATAATCTCTTGATTGGTGCATGTGCTTTTTTTTTTTCCTCGACTTTTTACCGTCCTATAATCAGATCGTGACCTCGATTATGACACCAGCTCCTGGCCGCAAAAGGCTAACAAAAACAGCCAAATGTGAAATTAAAAAAATGATAATTGTCATGTTCTACCAAAGAGTTAGACTCACTGGTAGATCTATAACATATAGATCTAGTACTGACATCTCTGCTTCTTTGCTTTGTGTTTATGTATTCACATCTAAAGTTAAATTTAATTTTAGTTGGAACTGATATTTAATAAGATATTTTCCCGATTATTTTTGCGCTTGAACATACAATGTGAGTTCCGGATTTGTTTTCATTCACAATTGTGATATCTACAGGCCATATCTGGTCCCGTTTCACTTTGATTACCTTGTCAAACAAGTCAGCCCTCGCCCCTGCCACACACATATACACACTTACACACACACACACTCACACACACACACATATACACACTCACACACACACACACACACACACTCACACACACACACTAACACTCACACACTCACACTCTCACTCACACACACACACACACACACACTCACACACACACACACACACACAGACACAGAGGGAGAGAGAGAGGGGGGATGCAGTGGATCCCACATTCCATTACATAGCATTTTTTGTTCTTGTTCAAGCGACAGAAAAGAAAGAAAATCTGGATCAGTACTAGCAATAGACCTAAGAAATTTTGTCAAGCAAATAATTGCATCTGATACTTTAATGGGCGTCCCAATTTAATTTTGACCGTGTTAACAACACGAGTTCGGACTCTTCATACTAGATTTAGATTTAGGCCCTACACAATGAAAGGCTTTGGGCAGAGGAAAAAAAGGAGGGAGGGGGAGCTCAGTGAAAAGGAAATACTTGGGTCTAAAAAAGTATCATTTTCTTTATACTATCGAATGAACTAAGGCACAATGTAAGGTCAGGGATTATAAAACATTACTAAAATTGTTTAACTTTTTAAACTGAAGTTTAAAAATCTCTGAGTGATGTATTTCCCAGTCTCGTACATTTCAAACAATGAACAGAGGGAGCCAAAATCTCAAGGCGCAAAATGTGTGACGTCACGGCTCGGCGCGATGTCATGTTGGAAGGGTTCTGCTAGGTTTTCGCAGATTTGGTTGATAAAAGGGTAAAACGTCACTTGCCAAGGTAAGACTTCTACGATAACCCTTTAAACGTTTTCTGGAAGAACAAAGAATGGTTTACCAACAAGGGTAGTTTGAAAAAAATATGACGAGAAAACTTATAAAAAATCAATGGTTAAAAATTGTCTATTTTTCAATTTGAAATATCTCGAGACTCATTAGTCGCACGTCGACCTGGAAAAAAGCGTTTTGAAGGCCACCCTAAGGTCTTTAAAGACATGTATCCGACTTGAATGTTGGTCCCTTAAATTAAACAAAAATATGGGCAGTTTGAGCCCACTGTCGCGATGAGACGTCATGTCCGGAAACAAAACCCAATGGGACTTTCCGAAGCCGAATCACGCTGTAGTGAGCGCGTTTGGCGTTCACTGAAGTGCCTAGGTTCATGTCGTATTATTTAATTTGTAGAAAGAGGTGCACTAGCAGAATATAGAGACTCAACTAAGAATCAAGATTTTGCTAACGCGACTCATTGCCCAGCCTTACTTCCTAATCTGTGGTGCGTCACTCATGCACCGTCGTGTCTCAGGAGTGAGGGTAGTGTCAAATACTTATGTCCCTCCTTCCTTCCCCCTCTCTTCTCTCTCTCACCTCCCCCCCCCCCACACCGCCTCTCCCCTCTCTCACTTCCCTCTCTCTCTCTTTCTCTCTTTCTCTTTCTTTCTCTCTCCCCCCCCTCTCTTTCTCTCTCTTTCTCACTCCTCCTCTTACACACGGACTGAAAGTTGCATTCAAAAGCAGGCATAATAATTTGTTTCTGAAACAACAGACTGGGTGTATCACCAGTACATGCGCAAGTTCTTTGTTAACGAAAATTCTAGCAAACTTCCATGTTATCAAAATGGTATTATAAGTGGCGAACTTCGTATAATTTTCTGTTTGTGAAGATCAACGCTTAACCCTATCCGTACGTCGTGTTTTACTATCGTATCCCTACGACGTGGGGAACTCTGTGCCACCACTTTCTAAAGAGCAAATTTTGCTCGTTAACCGATCCATAAGCAGTCTGTCAAAATGATTTTTTGAGAAATACTGACAGTTTCAAAGAGATCTTCGCACTATAAGTATTCTAAAATGTGAAGAATACAACCCCGGGGGTACAAAATGACCCCAGGGCGTAGGGATAGGGTTAAGGTTGTTTTTTATTTTTGTTTGGCTTTTGTTTTTATTTTCACCTGTTCAAGCTTTCAAAGACTAAACATAAATACTATGCGAATAACTTATGCTGGGGCAGACAAAAGCTGATTAGTTTTCCAAAATCTGTTTACTCTTTAAAAAAAAAAATAAATACATTTATAGTAAAGGGTTTTACGACGCTCGCAACTGCATCTGTTTACTCTTGACTCTGAACGAAAAGAAGTGTAAAAATAAACGAAAGCATATATTATTATTCTTTTTCATTGAATACTTAATTTTGTCCATAGAATACTGTTCTCATTTTGCGTATTGCTTGTGAAGCATAGGCACTAAGCTTATGTTGAAGACATTCTAATTCATTTTAATTTTAAGTTTGATTTTTCACCCCTCTCCCTTCCCATCTCTATCCCCCCCTCTCTCTCTCTCTCTCTCTCTCTCTCTCTCTCTCTCTCTCTCTCTCTCTCTCTCTCTCTTTCTCTCTCTCTCTCTCTCTCAATACACGTCTATTCCACCAATTTTGATCACGAATGTTGATGCATCTCGATATACGCGCGAACATACTTTTACTTTTATTTTGGATTTCGCACAATTTTGCTAAGCCAGATTTTTTAAGGTCAACTTTGAGCGACCTTATCTCGGGCGTCTCTTGACATAATATTATATATACAGTCAAACCTGTGTAAGACGGAATCGCAAGGGAGCCAGAAAAAAATTCCGTCCTAGACATTTTCCGTCGTAGACAGGGGAATTTAGGGGGAGATTGAGGTTGGGAGGTTGCGGGGTGGGTTCAAAGGCCCAGCCTATGGGATCAAGGATCGCTTGTCCGATCGGCAAGCGAGGGTCAGAACTTCACACCTTTCAACTGCGATCCTATCTGATAATGACATGCGTCAGTCTTACTTATCCAATTACCACCAGTGCTTGCCTTTCTCATAGGACCACTGTTTGACCTATTAAAAAAACAGAAACGTTTGAACATCTCCATTTGCTTCCACCCTTAGCCCCACCCACCAATGCCACCCCTCGCTGCCATCATTGTAACAACGATCCAAGGAACTTTTCTCGGCTGGCCATACGATCAGGGCGGCAGGCATTGGTCAATCTAACTTCACACCTCTGGCTTCTGGCTAGGGCCTACCAAGGAAAGTTTCCGTGGTGGCTGGCTACTCGAGCACTCTCACGGGCAGTCGTAAGATTTCACACCTACACTACACTGACCATCTGCATCGCTCAGGGCTCATATGATGGGGTAACATCTACCCCCAAATGCACCCGTACTCCCCTTCCTCGCCCAGCGGCATAGCCATAGCGTTATTAAGTTTAGAGCTGACGGGACCAAAGTTGCAAGTTTTGTTTAAAATCAGGGCTGAGCGGGCAAAGCATTTTCCGTCTTAGACAGGTGAAACCCTCGGAAGGGAGCGGATTTTTCTTTCCGTTTCCGCGTTGGACAGGTTTCCGTTTTATACGGTAATTAAAGAGGAATATATCAAGGGGGGAGCGGGGAGATTCCGTTAAGACAGGTTTCCGTTGTATACAGGTTTCCATACATGTATATATAAAATGAAAGGCTATTGTTAGGGGACCGTACGCCCCAATAGCGCTTGGCACTAGGGGACCGTACGCCCAACTTGCGCTAAGGTATGATAAATATTAATGTGTCAGATGATATAGAACTCATTTAGCTTTAAATTGGTATGCTGCTTGAGTGGGTAGTGGGAGGCTATAAAACACGATGACTGGGTGATTACACTTTCAAGTTTCTTTTGCAATGCCACTGTACGTATACATGAAGGAATTTACGGAAGAGGCTAGCCGTACTTAACGACGACTAGACTGACGGCTAGACTGGCAGTCTAGCCGTACTTAAGTACAGCTAGACTGGTTTTTAAGTACGGTTAGACAGCTGGGCTAGCCGTACTTATTCTTAATATGATGGCTAGACTGACCAGTTAAAAAAAATAGGCCTACTGAATTGTAAATATAAATTTTTAGTTTGCAGTACCTAAAGTATTTGTATTTGAGACGAAACCATGTGCCTTAATGACAGTGTATGTATTTTAAATCTCCTGTTTTCTAATGTTAATAGGGCCTAAGATAAGAACGGCTAGACTGGCAGTCTAGCCGTACTTAAGGACGGCTAGACTGTCAGGCTAGCCGTACTTAATATTGATCGCTGAATTGTAAATGAAATTTTTAGTTTGCAATGCCTAAAGTATTTGTATTTCAGACAAAACCAAAAGGTGCCTTACTGACTTGCATGTATTTGAACCTGAATAATTACTAGATCTTGATCTTATGAGACCTGTGTGCTTAGCAGGTTTGAGTCGATAGGGCCAAACCTAGATCTAAGTACGGTTAGACTGGCAGTCACTTCGATACATGAATATACAAGCATGAATAGTCAATAGCATGATAGTGTCCCCAAAAAGCGTTGAAATAAATCTAGAAATATGTTTTAATTGAGACTTTCCAAAACGGACTCCTGTAACCTGAGATACAAATTGTCAAGGCCAAACCAGCCATGTACGTAGCCGTTTCGGGTTACGAAAGGCCGTCTTGACACCAGTCGAAACGCCTGAACTGAAACGCATCATCGCAACCGGCTACATGCTTCCCAGTCGCACATCAACCCACCGCTCCATATATACATGTGAAGGGTTTTTCTTTCTTGAACTAGATCTAGCCAATTATTAATATCCTCCGTTTTAATGTAAAGACGTGTATATGATATTATAGTCAGTTATTTTCCTAAGTATTGGATTTTGGTTTTTGTAGAGGCTTTACGGCGCTCGCAACTGTATAAGAGCGCCAGAAGATTAGAGGTGTTACAAGAGCGTAACAAACGTAAAGAAGGAAGGTTGATAAGGACGATAGATGTTTGATAGGAAAGAAGAATCAAACCACACCAAAGCACCCGCCAACCACTCACTTTCCTAAGTATGATTCGATTAACTAGATAAGATTTGTCAATCTTTTGATTATTTATGGATATAAATGAGACATAAGAACATGAATGATTTATTCGGTTTTCACACATACAGGAGAAGAGTCGGTGAGCAATTCCAGATAAGATAACGCCAAATTCGAGTTTAATTGCGACGAGCATCTGGCCATGGCTGTTGGCTTCATTGTGTCGGCGAGCACTTGGGGAGACGCTCGCTGAGCAATAATTTAGGACGACGAGCATCCTTGTCTTGCAATTAGTTTGAATCCTGGCTGCTTGCAGAGTCAAGAAACGTAGCGGCCGGGTAAAATTTCACCCGCCGACAAACTCGCCGACCATGCTGACCATCTTCAAAGATAGTACGTAACAAGATGGGCCACTCAGCCAAAAAAAGTGTCCGCAGGAAGTTCGCTCTTTGCTTCAGTTGGCGCAGCTGTCTGTTTTGAAGCTCTCTTTCGTTTTTCCAGAAGAAGAATAGGCATCTTGCCGACTCGTCGCCGAGTTCGTCGGCTTGCAATATTG
>NW_004797277.1:1518235-1521580 GCF_000002075.1 Aplysia californica | reverse complement strand
GACGAGGAAAAGAAGAAGGAGGAGGACCTATTGGGTTAGACCAGGGGTTTTCAAACTTTTTTTCGCCCACCGCCCCCTTTTTCACCCAGCCGAGTCCCTGCGCCCCATACTCCACCCCAACCATCAATCTGACATAACGACATGTATATTAACAATCAAAAATATAGAGAGAACTCAAACAGCAGGGTACAAAATAAAGTGTCTAAATCTAAAGATTTGATTCTTAATAGAAACCTTAGATGGGTCACAAATCACGATCTTTAGAGAATCTTAAGTTATGCGTGTACCGGTACGAGAGGATCTACAGCTACAGAATTTCCAGAGCAAGAAGGGTGGTCAAAAATGCAAGATTTTTCACAGCGAGCAATAATAATTAACCCGCAGAGTAGGAAATTTCACTCGGCTACCATTCAGATCTCGTAGGCACGTCACTGTCACTCGGCAACGTATGCAACTTTGCACCCCGATGTATTTTGATTTCTGACACTCCCCGAATTTTTCATGAGCGAGTTATTGACTCGGCGCCTCATTTTCGCTTTGTTTTGTTCCGTCCTCGTGGTGATCAATGTGAAGTTTACGTGATTACTGCGCCAACATGGATGAACAAGGCGTACAGAAATCACATAGAAGGCTACAGCCAACAAGGAAATTGCCATCAAATCGTTAGGTGAAGATGAAAAAATCGCTGGTGTTGAATGGACCTCCAAACTGTTCCTTTGGCAGTAAGAAGCAAAGCGTCTTCTCTGTATTACAAGATTAAACTGGCGGTGCATAATTTCACGTTCTACTCGTACAGCATTGCTATGAATGATGTGATGGGTTTAGTCTGCCAGAAGGAGAAGGCGCCTCATGACGAACACATATTTTGGGTTGTACGTATTAATCAACTTTCTGAAAAAAAATCCTAGCTACCAAAACCACCTCTAAAACAGTGATGATTGGACATACCAAAACATAATAATATTCAACTTTGGCAAACCTGCTGCATCATTTTACGGCCTGAAACAGTGTTGAAATTGCACAAAAATATTCTAGAAAAGGAGCATCTGACAAAATGGAAGTGGGTTTCCGAACTCAGTTGTATCGAGAGGAAGTTGAAGAACTCACAAAGAACCACCCAGTAGTCTATAAAACACATTTATCATGCTCAGGGCTTTCCACACCCTGCGATATCTCTGAAACACCAATTTTTTCAGGATTACACGAGAATTTCCGACCTGGCATCCGTCCACCCCTAGAAAGAAAACTGAGGACTCTTCGGTGACGGACTAGAGGTGTATCCGGATGAGTCACGGAGGTGAGCCCCACCAAATTCTTCCTAGCAGTCAAAACCAATCAGACTTGGAGTTGATAGACCTAACGCCTCTCTACGCTAGTTGACTGCCATCCATTTTACCATGCTTTGTCAGCTGACTAGGCCTATAGTGCGGTCAAAAATTCGTGGCGCAACTCATCTTCAATTAATATCCTTTTAACGGGGGAATCAATGTCACCCATACTTTGTACAGCAGTTTGTATCAATTTGTCTTAACTTAATTATATTTTTCCACAACATTTTAGGTCAGATTCAAAAAACTTTTCTTCATAAATTTGTATAAAATACTACAAATCTCCTTCACGCGGAAAATGAAATTGTTCACAGCACTTCCCGCTTCTCACACACATGTTGTATACGCATATGGGTTACGTCACACTCACCAATGACACTTTTTAGTGGCAAAACTAGTAACAAGAAATTGATTTTACAGTGAACACTTTTTTGCACTAGAGGTTCTTAAAACATGCGTTCAATAAAGATAATCTCGCGATTAGAAAAAAAATGACAGACTTGCTTTTAAAAGCGATATCGTCCCAAATGTACACCTTTTAAAATCAATAGAAGCCACCCACTATAGTGCGGTCAAAAATTTCGTGGCGCAATTTATCCTTAAATATCTCTTTAACGGGTGAATCAATGTCATCCATACTTTGCGCACCAGTTTGTATCAATTTGTCTCAATTAAATCATATTTTTGTCCAGAACAAATGGGGCTCGATTAAAAAACTTTTCTTCATAAATTTACATAAAATACTTGAAATCTCTGCCATACGTAAAATCATATTGTTCACAGCACTTCCCGCTTCTCACACACATTTTGATAACGCATTTATATGGCCTACGGCACAGTTCATCAATGTCAATTTTTACTTGCAAAACTTGTTACAAGGAATTATTTTTATAGTTAACACATTTTTTGCACTAAGGGTTCTCAAAACATGCTTTCAATAAGCATAATGTCCCGATTAGAAAAACATGACGGACTTGCTATTAAAAGCTATATTGCCCCAGCTGTAAGCATTTTAACATCTGTAGAAACCACCCACTTGGATTTTTTACTAGTATTTTTTTCAGGAATTTTCTAGAATACAGCTAGCAGATGTTTACAAAATGTTGATCTGTTAAGACAAACTGATACAAGTCATTATGCAAAAATCGGAGAACTTATGTTCTATAGTTGATAAAGTCGCGCAACGAATTTTTGACCGCATTGTAGGATTTTTAAAATCAGTATTTATTAAGGAATTTTCTGGATTAGAGCTAACAGGTCTTTACAAAGGTATTGCTCTTTTAAGACAAATTGATACAAGTTGATCACTGTGCAAAAGCTGGAGAGTATATGTTAGATAGTTGAGGAGATATTGATTTGACAATAAGTCGCGCCACGAATTTTCGACCGCACTATAGCACCGAAAAATGTTGATCGGGAAAGTAAAAATTCACAATCTTTGAATTCAGAAGTGTTTTTTTGTGTGTCTTTGTGTGGTTTATTTAACTCACTCTTACGCTGTTTCATTGTTTATTATATCGGGCCTGGATTTCAAAACAGTCGCAGTCGTAACTCGAGTTACAATATTTTTGTACTAAAAGTAAAAGACATGTTAAATCGTTTTCTGGTGCGCATCATATGTCAAAACCGCGTACCACAAACTCACTAAATATACAAAACAGTTGCCCCAGTGAAAATCGTACGTTTATTGCGGCGAAATCGTGGCAACAAAAGTATCATATTTTGACTTACCTTACTTCAGAAACCAAATGTAAATTTATTTCGAATACAAAAGTATTGAAACTTCAAATTACAATAGTTTGTTGCAACGAACTTGTATCGACATAGAAAGAGGTACATTTGTACTTTACACTGGTATCGCGTCTCTGGGTATAATAAATTAAAATAATATGTCCCCCCCCCCTGGAAGCGAAACTGTCGTAACTTGAGATAAGATGTTATGTAATTCATAAAGGAAGTATCTAAGCTACCTTAACTCGACTCACGATAGTTCTGCCCCCCCCCCCCCCCCCCCCCA
>NW_004797277.1:1515497-1518135 GCF_000002075.1 Aplysia californica | reverse complement strand
TCCGCTCCAAAAAAAAAAGGAAAAAAGAAAACAAGTGCCATAATATCGCAACAAAGGGTACTGTCCAAACTGAAAAAGATACAATTTCAAAACATCCATCAACAAATCCGGCGTATTTTTAAAACCTGAAATTATATGGAAATATCACATCCCCAAATTTGAAGAGAACATCAGTTTTTTGCTTCTCTTGAAAAGTAAGGTTACAA
Source organism: Aplysia californica (assembly GCF_000002075.1). NCBI lineage: Eukaryota > Metazoa > Mollusca > Gastropoda > Aplysiida > Aplysiidae > Aplysia > Aplysia californica. The sequence goes on along the minus strand of NW_004797277.1, from coordinate 1,517,929 downwards.
GATAGATTTACGATAGTTTTGAATTCCAGGGTCGATACTGGAACTCAGGCGTGAGAAGTCAGAAATTTAAACCTTTGAGCCCGTAGTACCAGTACACCGGAGGTGCACTACGGCAACAATAGTCCCAAGCACCAGTTCACCGGTGTGAGGAAAGAGCGAAAAAAGACAGTGATTTTCGACCAGTCCGAATGCTATTTTCTGTCAACATGCTTTTAGGAAGATACCAACATGTCTGTGCCCTATCATGTGCCCTATCATGCATGTTTTAAATTATTTTTATTTTATCACATTCTGAGTCGATTTACTGGAAATTTTCTCAAAATGAAACGCCCTGTCCATGAACCCGGAAGATCAGAAGGCCGTAAATCATTTGACCCGGAAGTTACACTAGCGCCTATTGTATTCCACACGCAAACAAATGATCTGATTCTTTTGAGAGGCTGTTGGCCTTGGTTTTCATGAATATACCCGATCGTAACCTAGACAATCGAACGTGTTACAACTTGAAGGTTGGGATAAGATTGTGCCAAAATGGTAGCCTTTCCCATCCCATGAAGGAAGATCCTGTGGCCATTAGACGAACCAACCCATATCAAAGAAATGTGACTAAAGTTACAGCTATGTGGACTGAGTACACGCTTTATATTTTGGGAACTCCTTACATGAACCCACTTGGTTCCCCTTCTAAATAGACTATGTGGTGAAAGGGGCATTAAATCCACAGTGGCGTCCAAAAGAAACTTGAATATGTAATCACCCAATCATGGTGTTAAAACCCTGCACTTCCCACTCATGCAGTATACGAATTTAAAGTTAAATAAATTCTGCATCATCTGGCAAATTAATGTTTCATCTATGTTAAGAGATACCCAAGATACGGTAACTCAAAACTGACCTTAATAAACCAGGCTTGGCAAAATCGTGCGAAATCAAAGAAACTTAAACTCGTCTTCGTGCATGTATTGAGGATCATCAATATTGATAGAATGGACTAACATTGCAGATCCAATGAATGAAGAATTTTGTCTCTGCAATAAACAATATTTTATCTCTGTAGTTATAATCAAAACGGAAAACACAGCAATCACAAATACCTCTCAAAATTTGGACTTAACAATAAATGTGCACATTAGTTTTGGGCTGCTGCTGCTGCTGTTGCTGCTGCTGCTGCTGCTGCTGCTGTTGCTGCTGTTGCTGCTGTTGCTGCTGCTGCTGCTGCTGCTGCTGCTGCTGCTGCTGCTGCTGCTGTTGCTACTGCTGCTTCTTCTGCTGCTGCTGCTGCTGCTGCTGCTGCTGCTGCTACTACTACTACTACTACTACTAGATAGCATTTGAAGAGCACACATTCCAGAAGAGCTAGCTTTGCGCAACTGGGTATACCCTGTGCACATTGCCGATCAAATTCGGTCGAAATTAGTCGGGACCAGCCAGATTTCCCTTCATGGTTGGAAAAAAAAAAAGCTACCGTCGTGACACAAAATTCAAATAGAATTCGACTGAATTCGATCTTTTTCTTTAATTAAAAACAAACGTGTTTATTATTCAAGGAGGTGAGTCGAACAATTGGATGCATACCACATGTGTGCGGAAAGCGGTAATGGTCAGTATAGATAATAATCTGAAGAAGCTGATACTGAAAGATCAAGAAAGCTATCGACATGTCATATGCTTGTACTGTAGCTAGGATTTAAGAACCTCTCAACACGGCAACCAACCACAATATACGGCAGTCGGCACTAGAAGCCGATATGGACGGAAATGGCTGTGTTGTTAACATTACTTTTGAGTATGATAACACCCCGCGCGGGTCCTAGCTTCCCACTCTTGTCAACCCCGACGTAACAAGGAAGGTATTTATCGCCGTGTACACTGAATGAAGCCCCGCATTAATCGATAAAACCTGACCTAGACGCTCAGAGAAAGAGCGTATAGGACCTGACCCTATCAGACGCGCAGTGGGCACACGATACAACAACATGCCATTAACAAGCCACTGTCCGCTGCGACCACAAGGAAAGCCACCGCTGTTCATCCTTTGCTTTTCTCATCAACAATGGAGAATTATAATCATCATCACCAGGAAAGCAAAATTTTTCAAGTGTAAGACCCCTGCTTTTAAAAGATGTCATAACTACGTTTTGACCATCATCAGAAGAACAAATTTTCAAGTGCAAAAACCATTCTTTTGAACAATGTCATAACAACTTTTTGGATTCAGTTGCTTTGATCAGACACAAAGATCAGTAACTCGCACAAAATTCGTATCTCAAAGTAAAAGTTATGATAAATAGACGTTTGCACACAGTTTTGCTCTTTTTGACACTCACACACACACACACACATACACACACACAAACACACACACACTCACACTCACACACATACACACACGCAAACACACACACACACATACACACACATGTATATATATA
>NW_004797277.1:1513325-1514424 GCF_000002075.1 Aplysia californica | reverse complement strand
TATATGTATTATACATGTATATATATAAACAAGTAATTGCAGTTTCTTCCTACACAAAGTTTAAGAAAGTCGTATCCGGTATTGAGGTTCTCGTGTCCTTCTACAGTAATCACCCCACCCCTGTTTATTCTTCCGCTTGTGATCTAATTCTAATAGGGGATGTTCAGTGGGGCGTATTTCAAACAACATGCACTGCATCGTCTTTATGGACTCACCCCATCCCCCAATCCTTCTATATACCGCGGTGCTCATTGGATGATCGGTTCAGTTCGGTTCGGCCCTACCTATATAGGAAAAGTTTGGTTTCATTGGTGTGTACATTAGTTTGGTTGTAGAGAAAACTCTCCTTCAGAGACTGAATAAGAATCCAAAATCTTTAACTTCGATTTTCTCAAAACAGCATTTTTCGGGATAGCCCACTTGTCCTTAAAAGCGACCAAATAGACCAACTTTCCAAACCGATCGCCCGACGCGTGGCCTTGAAAACAAATGTGTTTTAAAATTATTCTTTTAAATTGAAGGACGTCATCAGTTTTGTCGGTTTCGTCAGTTTTGGCATTCGAGATCCCGTAGAAAACAATCCGGCTAGCCCCAAACCAACAAAATTGAACCGGACCAGACCAATGATACGATCATTCGAATGGGCACCGCCTAATAACTTTATTATTTTTCTGGTCCACCCGATCCTCAAGATGTATGTAGACAGCAACATTACGTTGTGTGTATCTTTAGCCGGGAGAAAGGGGAGGCGTGCGGGACTCAAGATGGTGGTTTTCACTACCATTTTGAAAGAAAGAAAAAAAAGACGAAATGCTGTACAAGTACTGGTCCATATCTACAGTTCGTTAAAAAAATGTTTCGAAAAAGAAAAAAAAAAGTGAAATACGATGAAATGATATACAGATTTATGTCACCAACAACGTTGTTATGTTTACTTAAAAATCAAACAACCTGCTTTGATTGCAACAATAAAACTATGGGGAAGGGACGGGGAGCAAAATAAAACGTTGAGGTCAAGACGAACGTTACACCTCTGTTTTCATTATTTACTGTCGGTTATGCTTGCAACAATAGACGTGGTCGAGCGGAAAGCGGGCTG
>NW_004797277.1:1508746-1510115 GCF_000002075.1 Aplysia californica | reverse complement strand
CATACATACATACATACATACATACATACATACATACATACATACATACATACATTGAAATTGAATGGGGCGCCTGCAGAAGTTCAAGACTGAGTGGGGTGAGTGGAATCAACCATTGCTTGGAACCGTCAGCATCTACACACTTCGAGATGTGCTTCTTCAGGGGACGGGGCGCTTATGGGAATGCCCCTTGTGCAGTGATGTCGGTCCTTCACAAAAGTAAACAAGTACACATACATACATACATGTACATACATACAGACAGACCGAAACAGCAGAGGGAAAGTAAAGAAGTAGGACCTACCAGTGGTGCCTTCCAACCATCAGAATGCTGATGCTTCTGAAAATTTCAGACAAATCAAAAGAAGAAGAGAGCTAAAGGCCTAAGTGAACAACAGCCTTACCCGAACTTAGAAACTCGCTGCACAACAAGAGTACACCGAAGTAAACCGGGAGGTAAAGAATTCCATCAAGAAAGACAAGAATACCTATCTGAACGGCCTGGCCGAAAAGGCAGAGAAAGCAGCAAGAGGCGGACACTTGCGGATTGTACACCAGACAACAAAAACTCTTTCAGGTAGGTTCAGCAAGCCCACTCTATCAGTGTAAGACAAGGAGGGAAATAGTATCTTCAACCCAGAGGGGCAACTTAACCGATAGAGAGAACACTTTGATCAACTCTTGAACAGACCCCCGTCCAGAAAACCAACCTGAAATTCTTCCAGCCAAAATGGCCTCCCAATAGTTACGGAACCACCTTTGAGAGAGGAAATTGTAGCGGCTATAACATCACTGAAGTCCCACAAGGCAGCTGGTCCCGACCATATACCACCAGAAGCCCTTAAGGCAGATAAAGATACATTAGTGGAAATTCTCTATGCTCTATTTAAAAAGATTTGGTAAAAGGAAGAAATACCATCAGACTGAAAGGAATGCCACCTAATCAAGCTGCCAAAAGAAAGGAGACTTCAGCAATTGTAACAACTTCACATATATTACACTCCTGTCCGTACCTGGGAAAAATCTGTAACAGGATACTGCAAAAGAGAATCAAGCTGGCAACAGACGAGAAGCTCCGAGGAAACCAGGCAAAATTCCGCAGAAACCAATCATGTGTGGACCAGATCGCTACTCTGTGCATCGTTATTGAGCAATCGTTTGAATGGAATCCACCACTCGTGGTCAACTTCATTGATTGTGAAAAGGCGTTTGGCAGCGTGGACAGGGAAACTCTGTCGAAATTCAAGCGGCATTTTTGGAATACCTGACAAAATCGCCAAGCTTGTGAAGTCCACCTCTAATGGAACAAACTGCCAAGTCTTCCACGAAAGACAACTCTCAGAACCATCCCAGGTACAGACCAGGGTGC
>NW_004797277.1:1504960-1506638 GCF_000002075.1 Aplysia californica | reverse complement strand
GGTGTGATACAATTTTCTAGCAGGAGGACTGAGATACAGTAGATCTACTCGTTATTAATTGTCCTAACATGGAATCGAGTCGAACTTGGCTTTCCTGCAAGCGACGGTGGAGCGCCTTAACCTGTCCCCGTCGTTTTAAGCAAGAAAAATCCTGAATGCTAACTGAGCCCAAAAATGTGAAATTTTGCGATTCTGTTGATTTTGACAAAGAATGATAAAGGAAAATTATCAGAAATTATGCCCAAAAAATGACCAAATTTTGCAAAATTATGCGGGGTGCATAAAACCACGGGGACAGCTTAACGCTGCACCAGAAACACCGGTCTCAATATATACCGGGCCTCGTTTGTATGTAAGAATACATGGACCTCGGGAGCGGTCAAAATACAAGTGAAGTGAATCACAAGAAAGCTCGTCTCGATTCTGTAATCATCATTGCCTTTTTCACCCTGGATCAGGATATAGGCCACGAACAAAACATTATCCACAATTCCCTATCCTGGGCTAGATCTTGTCGTTTGGTGTCACTCCATGTCTTCTCACTTTTCCATACATTCATTTCCATGACCCTTCCCCAGGTTCCACGTGGTCTTTCCTTTGATCTTTTGCCCTGTGGATTCCAATCTAACACTTTCCTTGTTATGCAGCTGCTTGACTTCCTGAGTGTGTCCAATCCATCGCCAACGCCTTCTTCCCACCTCATCCCTGACTGGGCCCTGTCTCGATCTTCTTAATACATGTACTTCCTTTTTTTCTTGGAAATTGTTTTACAGCACTCGCAACTGCATAAGGTCATATGAGCCCGCGGGACAGATTAAACCTTTTCAGTCGGTAGAAAATTTAGAATTTTGCGAGGGTGGCGACCGAAGCCTACTCTTACCAATTTTAGACCACCAAGGGATTTTAAACGTGCGCCACTTGCATACGGGTCCTCCGAGATTTTTCATCTTTGTCTGAGAAGGCTAGGTGTAGATCTTTCCTACTAGAAGATCAGGGATGTGGCTGAAAGACCGCAGTAAGGAGCACGGAGTAGCAGTAGAAAGGCTGCTGGAAGAGTCAGGAGCCCAGAGGAAGGGGCAAAGCAAGTGAGGAAGTGAGGGGGTGGGGGCAGTAAGAGGAGACGAAAGCAGACGACAGAATATTGCCAGAGAGCAGGAAAGGAGGTGAAAGGAGACAATTTTAGAGAAGAACATTTTTTGTTCGGTACCCGGATTCGAGCCCGGGACCTTTGAATCTGAGGCCTATTCCTTAACATCTAGGCCGCGAGAGCTCTGTCTCATTCTTTTTAGTACTTCCTCATTGGTGAAACTGTCTGTCCATGTGATCCTCAGTAACTTCCTTAGACACTTGTTCAAGAAAACCTGGAACTCCACAATACTGTAGAAGGAGTTAATTTTCTAGCTGACGCCAGTACATTTCTGATGTATGCTATATTTTATCCGTCCATCGTGGATTCCTAACCTCACCATCGACTGTTATGCGATCACACCACCTTCCCCCAAACCTAGATGTAACCCAAGACCTAAATTCATTTAAATACACATCTCTAACATCGTCATTGCCGTAATTATATATATATATATATATATACTTACCTATAACACGACTTCTTGTATAAAACGGGGCGGATGTTCCACTTTGGTTAAAGAATTGGGTCATTTTTGTAGGCAACGCTTAT
>NW_004797277.1:1502065-1504849 GCF_000002075.1 Aplysia californica | reverse complement strand
TCGGTGGCTCCAAAGCCTGAAACCAAGAACACGTTGGGCATCAAATAGCTGTTGTTTGTTGCCAGGAGAAGTTTGTTAACAGGACAAAACCGGCGGTGTCGGTCGCATTTTGTCCGCTGGACGATGGACTAGAGATTGATTGCTGGTAATAGTTTTCATTAGTTTCAAGTGAATCTAAACTAACATTTATCATTATTAAAAAACCACAACGTACCCGATTTGAAGGCACCCGAAGAGACAATAGAGATGCACTGCTGTGCTGTTACATTTCAGAGACTTATTCTTTCCCCTTTCTTTAATAAGCGCCGGCTCGTAACTGTCATGTAAATCGCCCTTTGACACGATGCTGAATTTCGTTTAGGTGATACCTTACCTTACCGAACACCACTCTTAGTGGTAACGTCAGCCTTTTAATTCAGCCATAGCCCACTGGGAACAAAGAGAGTTCTCACTACGAGTCTGGCTCTCTATTACTTACAAATGAAGGTTAAGTCTGGAGTTCAAATCCATATTCTATAATGTACTGACGGTCATTAAAAACGCACCATTTTGGATTGCGCTCATTTTGCACGTAAATTTGTCCAGTGACATCAATTGAGGTTGACAAAACTTCACAGGCAACAGGGGTTACCGGTCACACAAAATTTGAAGTTCCCCGTTCAACACTACCAATGGGCACGTGCAACGTGCAAAAATCCGATGTGTCGACCTCAAACTTAAACTTTGTTTAGCAAAACAGATTTTTTCGCTGTTAGGGAGAGATTATATTCGCCCATAACAAAAACTTCTTTGACAAATGAGTGGGTACACATTCCCCAGATGTTCTTTCAGACTCTTGTAAATTCCATGAGAAGACGTTGCCGATCCTGTATTCAGGCCAATGGAGGACATCCACGATACTAAAGCAAGTGTTAAAAACTCAATTTACCGCTCTGATTTTTTAAACAGGACTTTTGTTACTTCATGCTTTTGTACTCGCGGTGCCATCTGACCGTTTCATTTCATTTGAGCTCTGAATATTCACAAAATGACCACAGAATGCAATGGTGTCATCATCATCATCCAGTGCCAGATCTGCAACAGACATCGGCGATCATGATTTTCCATTCATTCCTTTGCTCGGATGCTCTCAGGCTCTCAGAAAAGCTACGTTTCCCTGATTTTTCCCTGTTAGCAATGGTGTATATTCTGTTTATATAAATAAACACATCACATTTATTTGAATTGTTTTGTAAGTGGTTCGTTTTTAATGACTGTCAGTATATATTTAATAATTTCATCAGTCATATTATTTATCATTCAATCTGTCTCCACTTACTGTCTGTACATTATTGTCAGCATGGCTTTAACCTTTATTGCTTTCATCGAATTTTAAGTCACCCATCGTTCTGCATGGTCTACTCACAGATCAAGTCCCAAAGTTACCTTTCATGGTGAAGACTCAAGACCAGCTACAACCAGGACTGCCCGGTTACATCGAGGAATGCGGCACTCGCTGTAAGTCTGACAGTCTGAGCCAAAGACGATACCATCTCCGCCTCCTTCTCCCTTATTCCACCATTACCCCAACCAGATGCGCTCCATAATTAGCATTTGATTGACTCGGTTCTCCACGTAGATCAGAGTCTTGAAAACAGAGAAGAGATTATGGTCGGAAATTGCTGTGTTGTAAGTCTTTATTCAATGCATGTGTGGTTTTGGTTAAGTACACAGTGTAGTATCTGATTTTAAACTTGATTGCTTGTTACAACATCCTTGGTACGGTATCAACTGACATTAAATGTTGTTAGCACTAGGTTTCATACTTTTAAATGTCCATACTTTTTGTGGAAGTGTGGAAAGTAATGGTCTTTGAATGAACCACTGGAAAAAAGGCTAAGGGGGTTAGGGGTGGTTACTTTTCACTCGTGCCGACTAAGTCAATTTGTGTAGTTCAATGGCTTCAAGCAATGTCTGGAAACTCACACTTATATTCAGATGTTTTGAACGGCATTGATTTCCTTTTTCTAACAATTTTCCAGTGTGTTCTAAAGAGGAAAAAAATGTGTGTGTGTGCGACAGTGTGTGTGGCCTGGGAGGGGGGATTACAGCCGGTCAGTATACAAACCACATGCCGCTCCTGGTTGATACATTGAAATCAACCCCATCTGTAAGACTGGAATGGCAGGTATTCCCTGAAAAAAAGCAATGATATATTGTTATAGATTTTTAAATAAATCAACAGGCAAAGGGAGACGGTAATTGTTCAGCGGAAAATCCTATTCGGCAACACTCCCGTTTTGTTATACGGGGTGCCTACTACGGATGGGATCGGCCGATCTGGCCGATCGCCCGACTCAATCGCCTCAAAAACAAACGTGTTTGTTTTCAGTTTTAGGCGATCGAGTCGGGCGATCTGCCCGATACAGCCGTAGTGGGCACCCCGTATTTAAAAAAAACGAGTTTATTTTCAGGCCGCGAATCGGGCGATCGGTTGGCGATCGGTTGGCGATCGGTTGGCGATCGGTTGGCGATCGGTTTGTCAATCCCCCAGTGGGCAGTGGTTCTAAGACAAACAGTTGTTCGATATCTCAGCGTTGCAGGGGGCCAAACTTTCCTGCGGGTGACACCATAATCAAACGGTTGTATGGGCCACATTTTTTTTCTTCGTATTGACAGTAGTTGTTGGATTCTCTTTCCTGTTGAGAGATCAGCTTAGCAACCTACACCCCCACGCCTTCCCCAGTCCACCACCCCCTCACCCCCTCACCCTCACCCCTACCCCAGTCCACCACCACTCCCTCC
>NW_004797277.1:1497886-1500445 GCF_000002075.1 Aplysia californica | reverse complement strand
TGTGTGTGTGTGTGTGTATGCACAAGCTGTCAAGGACAGAGTAAGAGAAACGGACAACAACATAAAAACAGCCGTGGGACACATATCAAGGTGAGGAGGGGAGAGGTAGGGAAGGGAGGGGAGGGGAGGTGTTCTCTCTAGGGCAGGTCATTACCCCGTTGTCTCCCGACGTAACACACATCTTTCGTGAGGGCCCGCCCCCTCCCTCTTCTCTCTCTCTCTCTCTCTCTCTCTCTCTCTCTCTCTCTCTCTCTCTCTCTCTCTCTCTCTCTCCACACACACACACAATGAAGCCCTGTCCGTCAATGTCACCCGAGAGGTCTCATTACCGTCAAACACTCGGGGACGCACTAAATGATGTGTCACAACGCGGTTGATTCAGCCGCTCGTCAATTTAAAAAAATAATAATATGGAGCTATAATTTGCATTATAGCATGTTCATTTGCCTTTTAAAAAACAATATTTGGAATAAAAAATACCCATCTATCTTAAATAGATTTCAATACTTTTGCATATGAAGGAGGTGGATGGGTAAAATTTGCAAGACAATGGCGTCAAATTTGGGAGAATTCCAAAGCTTAGGAGTATTAGGAAACAACAAATCTACATTTTCGTGTCTTTGATCAGCGTTTTTCAGGAAAATCCACTTGCAAATGTGATTTTAAATGGACATAAAAGGTGTTTGAACCGAAAAATAATTTAAAAAAAGAATTACTAAACAGTCCGAAAACTGCATTCTCTTGATTTCATTATTTTGACGAGCGTTTGATTTTACAATGATGTCTTACAAATGTCTTCTCTTCGTCTGGTGTCTGAAAAAAGAGTCGCGAATGATTAGATCTGGTTCCGTGAAGAAGTTTGTCAATGCTTTGGATTTGGTTGCTGGGTTAACAGAGTCCCCAGTTGAGGATTAACGGGTAATTTAAGAGTTTAAGAAGAGTGAGGAAATCAACCATGGAGAAGGAGGAGGAGGAGGAGAAGAAGAAGAAGAAGAAGAAGAAGAAGAAGAAGAAGAAGAAGAAGAAGAAGAAGAAGAAAAAACCCAACAACAACAACAACAACAACAACAACAACAACAACAACAACATCAAAATGGAGGAGGAGGAGAAGGAAGAAGTGGGGACCGAAGAAGAAAAGACTTGTAAACGAACAGCTATCCGAAGAACATCTAGCCCATTCTGTGCTTTTCAGTTTTCTTAGCAGACTTCTACGAAAGCTTCCGCTTTCCATTCAGCATTGTTTCATGTAATATTTTTCAAATTTTAGTCTTTCCCCTGTTCTGTCTCATAGAATTAATTACATGTTTGCTATCCGGGAATATCGTGTTCATTCAAATATTCGAGTATTTAGCTCGTACAAGTCTTCACTCGAGTAGGTTTTTAAATATTCGAGTACTTGCTCGAATCCAAAACCTCAAAATACTTGGGTAATTACACCATTAGGGGCTTTTTGCAGAAACACAAATTTTTACAATGTTCATCCTTTTTGTTTACTGCTACATTGTATATTCATATTTTTTCTTTACTCCTTTCTCTTCGTGCTATTCAGATGATCTCAGTAATTTTCGTAAATTTGTTTGCTGTTTTAACCATTATTAATATCATTTCTTTATTCTGCTCAAACCCGAGTAAAACGGCCATCAATTGTCAAGGACAAAAGTGGCCATATAACGTAGGAGGCTGTCTTAGGCAGGGCTGATCAAAATGAAGAAAGCAAATCATCCTCTTTTGAAGTCGAAACCGGGACTGATCTCAGGCTTGGGACTGCCGTAAGGCTAATTCAAAAGGTTTTTTTTATTTTCTTTTGAAAAAGGGTTTGGGGGGGGGGGGGGGAGGTTTATTTTGATGCTGTTTAGTTGGTTTGCTTTTTGGTTAGCTTTTTGTTGTTGTTGTTGTTGCTGATCTTGTGCAAGGGTAAAATAAACGACATATTATGTATGTAAGACGATGAAGACCGAGTGCCATTGTAAAACAACCGCTGGGTCGCCACCACTTGGAAAACGAGCGACGCTTCTGTTGCAAGTTCACTTCAATGTCTATTGTTACTTTGTTACAGATTAGGTTGACAAAACAGTGACCAGTCACCTCGCGTGGGATTTGAGCATGGGTTGTGGGCGGGGCTTATGCGACATGTAGTTATGACGGACCACACGCTTCCCTCACCAGCAGTAAACAATCTTTATTGTTACCCTTTAGTCAACTTGGGTAAACATTCATTGGAGGGGATAACAACGATGACAGGTGAATGGATTATGACAGCCCGTCCACAGCGTGAGGTTCCGGTTCAAAATTTATGACAAAGCGTCGAGCAATGAGTGACCACGCCTTGTCGTCCGAGACTGGTAAATTTGACCGTGGATTGATAGAATAAGGTGGCCACGTCGCGTTGGGCATGTGACCATTTTACACAGCTAAGTTATATACAGTGTATGTGCATGTGTATTTAAAAAACGAAAGGGGGGTGGGGTAGAAAGTGGCCGTTTGTATAGGTGTCCGTATTATACAGCGGGCAATATACTCTCGCTCTTTCTCTCCCCCCCCCCTCTCTCTCTCGCTCTC
>NW_004797277.1:1486381-1497461 GCF_000002075.1 Aplysia californica | reverse complement strand
TCTGTCTGTCTGTCTGTCTGTCTGTCTGTCTGTCTGTCTGTCTGTCTGTCTGTCTCTCTCTCTCTCTCTCTCTGCATCCTTTGTGAACATGTGAGTGAACATTATTACTTTCGCAAATAGTACGGAGAGAAAGAAAGAGCAGCTGGGGATGGAAAAAAAATATCTTTAAGCATCAGCAAACTACCCGTTTTGTCCATTCTCAAGAATCGAGTACTCAAGTTCTCACGCGAGTATTCTACAACTCGGACTCGGATCCCAAATACTTGACTCGCACACCCCTACTTCAAAGCACAAAGAAACCATTTCAAGCACGTCTCCGATTCTTCCAATCTTTTCACACACACACACACACACACACACACACACACACACACACACACACACAAATGCTTAGACGGGCCATGGGCTGAACAGGAAGAGCAAGCTTTTGGTCTCTTCCATAGAGCTACCTCCTTTTAAACAATAGTGTACATTTATGGTCTCTTCTAACTGCAAAACATGAGGGTGGCATAAACTGGTTGTTTATCTCACTTTGGTTACCCTGTCAAACAAGTCAGCCTGCGCCCCTGTTAAAGACACAACTTGACAACTACTCGATCAGGAATTAAAGGCAAATTGTGGCAGAAATAATATTGAATGAATTTTCTATTAGGACTTTTTTTAAAGTAGGTTGTCAACAAAATTGACACCGCAGTGTTACACAATGGAAGTTGACATAAAAGGGGCCTTAAGTTAAATTATAGGGTTAGATGTAATAGACTCTAAAAACTGGCCTAGTGATTGATTACATGTCATTATGTCAAGGGCCACTTCTATAAACAGTGTACCACAAAAAGTGAACAGTTGAAGAAGAATGACAGCACATTATTACAAGGGGTGGCCCAAAGAATGCAAAAAAGATTAATGCATTAAAAAAACAACTTAGACCAAACTACTGGTGTCATGGGAATTGTAGCTGCCAGCAGCACAACTGTGTTGGTGGCTTTCATTGGAAAGATAACTGAGTTATAGTTCAGTATTTCCTAATAGTGACTTTAAGAAAATCGTGAAAAATTACTTCACTCTAGCTTTATGATAATAGAGCCATTTTGAAAGAGGAGAGTTTTAATAATAAGGCACAGAGGCTAGGGAAGTCTCAGGGAAAATTAACGGAAACGAAGAAGAAATAAAATAGGCCAATTAATTTGGGTGGTACAGGGGATGAAAGACTTACTGAGAGGTACACGCTCCAGATGTATTTCCAAAGGGTATTTAGATCTAGAGCTAAAACAAAAAGGTAGAAAACAAGAATATATGTCTTCTGTTTGGGTCACTTGTCATTGTAGATATGAAAATTAGAGGGCCTTGATTTCTTGTTCTTTAAAGAACGCCGCCGCTATAAGAGGATGAACCGCCCTCTCACAAAGACAAACAATTAAAATTTCTGTATCACCTGAGGTGGCAGAACATGTAAAGGCAGTGCAGTAGTGAGAATTGTTAGGTAAAACATGTTAGTCAATTTGAAGAGAATACTAAATACAGTCGAACCTGCCTTAGTAACGGCACCTGTGTAAAACGGAAACCTGTCTTAACGGAATCTCCCCGCTCCCCCCTTGATAATTCCTTTCTAATCACCGGCATAAAGCGCAAACCTGTCCAGCGCAGAAACAGAAAGAACAATCCGCTCGTTTCCGAGGGTGTTACCTATCTTAGACGGAAAATCTTTGCCCGCTCAGCCCTGATTTGAAACAAAACTCGGGGCGAGGAAGGGAGTAGGTGTGCAATATGGGGGTAGATGTTGCTCTGACCGTTTAGATGTTACCCACGGCCTTCTCAGTCCTGAGAGAGCCTAGATGTTACCCCATCTTAATTTAAGCAATGAGCCATGCAGATGGTCAGGGTGGTGTGGGTTTGAAATCTCGCGAGTGCCAGTGAAAGTGCTCGAGTTGCGAGCCACCACGGAAACTTTCCTGGGTAGCCAGAATCCAGAGGTGGGAAATTAGTTTGACCAATGCCTGCCGCCCTGATCGTACGGCCAGCCGAGAAAAGAGTTCCTCGAATCGTTGTTACATGGCAGTGAGGGGTGGCATTGGTTGACTGAGTTTGTTACACCGATGGGTGGAGCAAAGGGTGGAAGCAAAGAAGATATTCAAACATTTCTGTTTTTAATTGGTCAGACAGTGGTCCTATGAACTGCAGTCACTGGTGACTGGTGGTAACTGGATGCATGCCATTATCAGGGAGGATAGCAGTTGAGAGGTGGGAAGTTTTGACCACAGTTTGCCGACCGGACAAGCGACCCTTGATCCCACCGGCTGGGCCTTTGAACTCCCCCCCCCCCCATAAATTCCCCTGTGTAAGACAGAAAATGTCAAAGACGGAATTTTTTTCTGACTCCCTTGCGATTCCCTCTTACAATTACACAGATTCGACTGTATTATAGTGTTTTCCTTGCTTTGGGGATAGTGGAGTTTTATATTGGTTAACTGGCGGCAAGATGGAGCAGGGAAAAGTTGCGTCTGACCCAAAAAGGCCTTATTGGTCATGTCTCTTTTAGTTTCCGTGCTGAAAAGTGACGAGCGACGTAATATGCATATGCACTTATCACAGTATGCACAAAATGGTGTAAAAATGTAGAGAGAATGAAATGGGTAGCCTATAGCCAAGCAGCGGTAGAATTTGACGGATTACAAATTAAATGCATGATGAAATTCGTTTCTGAACTGGATGTATTATACCTTAAGCCCCCCCCCCCTTTTATGCAAATGTTTTCTCCTCAGAATCACTTATCGTAGAGTTTCAGTTGTTTGCTGTCAGTAACTGATGTAATTATTTTGATATTTTGGACTAAACACAAAATTTAAATATTAACATGAGAGGTTTTGTTCAATTTTTCGTTCAATTTTCTTATTTAAAAGTCGATTTCCTAGTTTTTCTTTTTTGCATAATGATAATAATGTAAATAATTTCTATATCGCCCACTCCTGTGGGCGGTTTACTTAAACGCATGCACGAACAATATTCACACACGCAAACACACACACACACACACACACACACACACACACACACACACACACACACACACACACACACACACACACACACACACAAACACTCACGCACACATTACACGCACACGCGTGCTCACAAATGCACGCCAAACACACACACACACACACACACACACACACACACACACACACACACACACACACACACACACACACACACACACACACACCCCCCACACACTACCGGGTCTGGGCGCTGAAACTTTCCGAAATCACAAAAAGAGTTTCCCTACCGGGTCTGTATACTTCGTGCCTTTTTTCCCGGTTACCGGTTCTGTATACACTTCGAAAAAAACCCCCGTTTAACCGGTGTTGCCCCATAGCACAACAGACTGTGGCCTCATATCTTATAAATGTGCAGCAATGCCGAGACATTCCCGGCTATTTCACGCCTCGTTAGCTGCCTCGTTACTGAAATATATCATGTTGCACACGTTGCACGTATCATCAACATGCAGAATGTTGATCAACATGTACACAATGGTGTACAGGAGGTGTAAATTAAAGAGCTCTGATCTGAACGTTGCAACCTGTATTAAGCCCAGAAGGAAAGAATGCTATATCAATAGCAGTAATAAACGATGATTGTTGAACAATTGTAAAAAAAAAAAAAGAAAGAATTAAAAAAATGTTAGTCCACTTGCCACTTATTGGGTTACTAGGATGTTCCTGTTCTTCTTTACGTTTTACTTTCAGACCAGTCTCATAATAAATTCACTTGCTGGTCAGTAGCGATATTTTTTTCTCTTCTACTTGACGGTCTACCGCCGGACTAGTCATCTATCTTTCCTCTTCACTGGTTTTTTTGTGTGTGGGTGTTTTACGGTGCTCGCAACTGCATAAGGTCACAAGGGACACTTTAAACTTTTTCATTTGGTAGGAACTTTTGAATTTTCCCCGGGTGGCGGCCGAAGTCTACTCTTATCGATTTCAGATCATCAAGGGATCTTTAACGTGCGCAACTTGCACACGGGTCCTCAGAGATTTTTCGCCCCTGTCCGAGAAGGCCAGGTGTAGATCTTTCCTACCAGAAGATCAGGGGTGTGGCTGAAAGACAGCAGTAAGAAGGAGCCAAGGAGTAACAGTAGAAAGGCTGCAGAAAGAGTCAGGAGCCTAGACGAGGGGGCAAAGCAGGTGAAGGGGTGGGGATGTAAATAGGAGACGAAAGCAGACGACAGAACATTGCTGGAGAGCATGAAAGGAGGTGAAAGAGAATTTAGAGGACAGTTTTTCCGTCGCTACCTGGATTCGAACCCGGCTTCTGAATGAGAGGCGAACACCTTAACCTCTTGCCACGAGAGCCCCCTTCACTGTTTACTAATCAACAATATTGCCCATAACCTTAATCCTAACCCTAACTCCAATCCCAACCTCAACACTAACACTAACCGTAACACTAAACCCAACCCTAACCCTTACCTTTACACTAACCCTAACTCTAACCCTAACCCTAACCCTAATCTAAGCCCTAACCCCAAACCCAACCCTAACCATTACACTAACCCTAAGTCTAACTCTAACCCTAACCCTAATCGTAGCCCTAACCTCAACCCTAATCCCTAACCCCAAACGTATTCCTAATCAATAGAAATAGCAGGTAGAAGACCGTCAAGTGGGCTGGCATCGAAAATTCGAACGTCGTTCTTCTTGAGAAATGCAATAGCCTACATGCCATAAGCCTATTATCCTTCTCAACGGACACTAGGAAAACAAAATCAAAGAGTGTTCATGCCCAAGATTTTGAAAGCAATAATAATATAAAAACAACAGCAACAACAACAACCAGACAAATTAAAAAATCAAACAAAAACAAAACAAAACAAAAACAACCCGTAACTGGGACTGGTTCTGAGGCACCATACATGCAGTCTTTGTCAAAGATCTTGGTGACGTCAAATTTTAATACTGTGTGTTAATGTAATTAAGAAAAATAATTAATTATTTTTGTTAGGGGCAGAAGTATCGTAAAAGCTAAACAATATTATTATTGGACTTGCATTGGGTTTTTAGTTCGACTTTAGTTCAAAAGGGAAAGAATGGCGAGGCCTGAAGATTCAGGGGAGATAACATTTTAAAAACACTATAGATCAATTTTGAAGCATTACGTCCCTTTAACCAGAAATGCTCCTCCGTTGTTTCGGAGATGAACAAATGGTTCACACACACAGAATACAAAGGGGATATGAAATGTGGAAAAACGGGGAAAAACGATTCAGGCCGCACTTATGTTGGAACCTTCAACTTCCGCATGACATGACATAGTAATATTTGCAACCATCTGCTTAACAGCGGCTGGCTGTGCGAAATAAAGCTGTGAAACACTTTTTCATGTGTCCGTATATGCGCTAAATAAATACAAACAAATCTTTTCGAGCGACTACCTGTCCAAGACACACACCCGTACAAATAACTAGTCCCCCCCCTCCCCTTTCGTTTTTTCTTTACCATGATGACACTGTCCAAAAAGGGCCATCTGTCAAAAGTCCCGCCAACGCAATGAACATTTCCATTTGTCGCACGCTTGTGAAATACGTGTCGCTGAAGAGAGATGACAATGAGGAAATGGCCTCATTTACATACTAGCAGTCGTGCGACGCCTGGAAAATTTTCTAATGTGAGTGGAGCCTTAGATAACCATTTATTTCCTCCTCAACAACGAGTTGCAGTCTTGGATAAGTTCGAATACGTTATCAAGGATGGGGATGTTTAGGGAACTTTGAGTCTTTGAAAAGGACAGAGCTGAAACAGTAAGGAATGTAAAAACACCCGTCGTCTAAATCTTTTAACGTTATTAGATCTACGTTTTCTATGTAATGTTGGCTCACACGCAATTTCCGTCACGTGCTTTCTGTTATTGTGTGAATCATGTTTATTGCTTTCAGACTAAGGTCCATAAAATCGTTCCAGAGACGTGTTGGCGTGGACACTTTGAGCGACGTTAGGGTTCAATTATCCATTATTATTGCATGTATTATTAGTATTATCAGTGAAAAATGGTGAAATGGTATGAGTTTAACGCCCCTATCAATACTACTAGGTTATTTAAGAGGCGGGGCACCCTAATTTAACGTCCGTTACCGAAAGGACCGAGCCAAGTGTGAAATTGTGTAGAGTGCCTTTCCCAAGGACACAACGTCGGACCGAGCTGTAGCTCAACCCCCGAACCCGCAATCTCACGATTACGAGTTTGGTAGCCTAACCATTAGGCTACCGACGCCAAAGTATTATCAATGCGACTGTTTGCAGGGACCAAAGTTATTTAATAGCCGAGCCGCTTGAAAGCATTCACAGTTAATTAATGACTTCCTCAAGTGCCACATGATAGGACAAATTTGGTACAAAGTCGTACAATATGATCCAATTGGGCTGCAAGGGCCATAAAACTTACTAAAACTAAGCTTAAAACTAAACAATAAGTAAACATTTTACATAGAATGTGACTGACTGTACTCTCAGTTTAAGAAGATATCCAGCCTCTTGGTCTACTGTTTAGATAACTGTTTAACAACTGGTATGACGCGGGTGTAACTGACATAATGCTGTAGATGTTTTATTTTGTAGTCCTTAAAAGGTGGCTCTCGCAAAATTGTTTAGTTGGAGGTTCAGTTTCTTGTAGTCATGTCTCATATACATTATCGGTATTTTATTTACGCGTTTTATATCTTCCGTAGAGCAGCTGGTCAAATAGAAAGCCCACTTCGCAATACAGACAACTATAGCGTAAAAGAACATTCTTGTCCATGACTTCTTCGCGAAATCCCACTTCAGATTTATCTGTCATAGCCTTGAAAAGCAGCAAATAACAGAGTCACAATGGAGACCACCAGCTATTAACTAACACAAGTCTACACCGGAAACAGTCAGGAAACATTGATTGGGTCGCTTTCTGCCCAGGCCAGTCATGAGGCCAACAATTGGCCATTCATGCGAGCGGCTGTGAGGTAACTTTCGGGATGGTCAGCTCTGCCGCTTCCATAACAATATGCTTATTAGTGGCAGTGGTGACCCACTGAGTGGACTGCGAGTGTGGTCAGGTGCCGTCTGTCTGTGTACTATCTCCACGCCAGCCCATTTTTCCTGTTTGCTAACCAGAGCGTGTTGGAAGACACTTATACAGTAGAACCTGATCTAACGGCCACGGGTCTAAGACAAACCCCAGTACAAGATGCTATTTCTCCCCTCCCCCTTGCATTTTAAAATAATATTATATTGATACTGTCCATATTTTATAAGACGCCCACCTGTCAAAGACAACCATTTATTGTATCAGCAACATTAGATGACTGTCTTTGAAAATTTCGACTATATTGTGGTGCAAAAAAAAAGGACGCAATAATCCCATCGATGCGTGCCACTCATAAGCCACATCCTCTCTTAAATAGTGATGGCCTTTTTCGTTTTGAATTTGATTATTGTTTCTGTATTCTTTTTTCTAATAGGTAGAGTGAGTGTTTCGACAAACGGAATACGGCGCAGAGAACCCCACACACTTGGAAAGACCAGTATGCGTTTCGAGGTCCCAAGGTTCAAGTTCCTGTGTTCTTTTTCACATTGAATTACGCATTTTCCCTTTGCTCATGCGATTTTCCTTTTCCCTGTGCTTTAATCATTTTGTTCTTTTATCAGGGGTTAACAACCACAACAACCACAACAACAGCAACAACAACAGCAGCAACAACAATAACAACAACAACAACAACAACAAGAACAACAACAAGAACAACAACAACAGCAAGAAGAAGAAGAAGAAGAAGAAGAAGAAGAAGAAGAAGAAGAAGAAGAAGAACAACAACAACAACAACAACAACAACAACAACAACAATAACAACAGCAATAACAACAACAACAACAACAACAACAACAGCAACAACAGCAGCAGCAGCAGCAACAAGAAGTGGCATCTCTTCGGGGAGGATTCAGGGAGGTTGGACTGCCTCACCCGCTACCCAAGGGAGGCGGTGGCCCTGGCGAAGAGCACGCTCTTTGGGGCTCTAAACATTTCGAACGGATAGGCTACCACACACACACACACACACACACACACACACACACACACACACACACAACAACAACAACAACAACAAAAACAACAACAAAAACAACAACGATAACGACGACGACGACGACGACGACGACAACAACAACAACAACAACAACAACAACAACAACAACAACAAAGACAACAACATAAAAACTCAGGAAGATCTACCTCCCCCCATACACGCTGTGCTCAATTCTGTTGGTAGCTGCCGGCAACCCTGATTCTCAGACGCCAAGGTTAATCATCTGAAGGTTGCCTGAGATTTGATCATCGGTCAAGACAAGTCATTATTGCCCCAGGAAACGCTGAATGACGAAACGACAATCCCTAGCATCAGGTCCACCAACAGTGTCAATCAAATATCTTCGAGTTTAGGATAGAACAGTGTGTCTTCTCTATGACCATCCTAGATACCTTGCGGCGATCTACCACGCAGCACAGCTATCCTGAACAGCAGTGACCCTAGCGAGAACACTTTTCTCTGGATTGCACATAGGCGTAACGGAGGCATCATCATCACCATTGACTTGCTCACCCTGGATCAGGGTATAGGCCACGTACTAACACTTTCCACCTTTCCCCAATCCTTGGCTAGCCGCTTGATGTTATTCCATGTGTTCCCACTTTTCTGTCCATCTATTTCTGTGACTCTTCTTCAGGTTCAACATGGTCTTACCCTTGACCTTTTACCCTGTGTGTTCTGATAAAACACTTTCCTTGTTATGCAGCTGCTTGACTTCCTTAGAGTATGTCCAATCCATCGTCACCGCCTTCTTCTTACCTCATCTCTGACTGAGCTCTGTCTCGTTATTCTTAATACTTCCTCGTTGGCGACCCTGTCTGTCCATCTGATCCTCACTCGTTGGCGACCATGTCTGTCCATCTGATCCTCAATTGACAGTTTTACTTTCTACACTATTATTATTATTTTTATTATTTTTATTATTATTATTATTATTATTATTATTATTATTATTAATTATTATTATTAATTATTATTATTATTAATTATTACTATCATTATCATTATTATTATTAATATTATTATTATTATTATTATTATTATTATTATTATTAACCCTAAACCTTACATTATTGTCCGAATAGAGCAAATGTGGATAAAACGTGCAGACTTTGATGATTGCCAACAGCAGCTGCCAACGCACCCTGTCCAGTTAACAGGTGGAGTAAAACATCTTTAAATAACTAACTCCTCCCCCATCCCTCTCTAAACCAGGTTTGTGGGTAGACAACTTACCCCACTAGCTTCCCTTAGGTAAGTAAGGGAGCAAACAAGTTCAAACATTATTGAACAACGTAGGTGTATGGGCGTGGAAAAGGGATGGAAGAGATGGGCAGGGCGGGTTGGGCTGTACATATGATGAGGAAATTCCCCAGTCTCCCCGTCAGCAATTATGATTAATGACGTCAGATGATCTTCATTGCAGACATTATCTTGGAATCGTGAACTCTGTCACAACTGAAGCAAACCGTAATGAGTGAAACAACACGTTGTATTGCGAACATTGATGACGTCAACTAGTCGCTAAGACGGTTTAATTAGAAGCCGTTTGCATAAATCGTTCTGATAAAACCAGCAAAATTGGATTTTTGAGACTGCGAATACGATTATTTATTCTGGATAGTAATAACGGATAGGTTGTGAAAGATGGGGGGTGGGTAGCAAGCGGTGGTTTTTTTTGGAGGTGTTACAAAATGTTGACACCATTGCTTGAAGTGAAGATACGTGATCAGTTAATTGATACGAATATTAATAACCTCCAGACTTTTGTTTGACCTGATTATGACTGCTGGCATGCTCCCCTGAACTGAACCAGTTTGCCACAAAGCGATTCCATCGAATTAAACTGTGTGTATCTATTTGCTGGAAATGAGATTACAAAACTTCCCGACAGAAGATTGGAGACGATTTTCACCTCCTCAAAAATATTGACAGTCGCGTCTGTGGGGGTTTAGATGTTAGCTCTGCTGTTTATGTGGAATTCACTTTGACAGAGACTTCTTTCTTAGATACATACGTTTCGTGAATCAATTGCTTTTCTGTCTATATTTGAGAGAGGCTGATCTCAGAGGCCAACGTTTATTCTTGCCGACTTTCTTTTGTCAAAGCAATTTAATAACATTTATGTCAGTCCTACTTCAAAACTCGTGCAGGCCTTATAAGTCCACTAAGTGAGTTTGTTTGCCACAATATAAGGAAGAGTGGTTGAAATATCGTACAGACGCATAAAGCTCACCCCCACCTGCATCCCGTTCCAATTTTCAAAGAGTGAATCAGCTGAACGTCTGGAAGACTCACATTAATCTCAACTGATCTTGAAGTGATAGACAATTATCCACCAGTGGGCCGCAAACAGGTGGGAGGATGCTAAATTCTCATGGTTCATCAACCAAAAATAGCCTAAGGATTTCAATAGGCATAATAATTGATGTTCTCAATGCAAACGCTTCAATTTGCTTCAATTTGCTTCAATCCCGTTTCCGCCTCCGCCCCACCCTAAAGCAAACTTGATCCAGTAAATATTATGCCGAACTGCGGTTTGATCCCCCGACTTGGCTGTCTTGAATCTGTCTTTTTCACGAGTTTTCAAGGGTCACTGCACTCTTGACTCTGTCGTATAAGGGATGCATGTTAAATCATAGATTTTGCCGTATGAGCAATATCTCAGAAGGATTGTTGAAAAAGTACCGTAATGCTACATCAACGCTGGAAAATAGAGTGAGTTAGAACAGTCTCTATTGTCGCTTCCCCCTCCCTTCCCGGGTCTCCATTGGCCCTTCCCCATTCTCTATTGCTGTTTGCTATGCTCTCCATTTTTTGTTTGCTTGCCGCATCTTTCTGCTCTAACTCCTTCTCTTACACCCCCCACCATCGTTTCATCCATCCCTTTTTCTTCTTCTTCTTCTTCTTTTTCTTCTTCTTCTTCTTCTTCTTCTTCTTCTTCTTCTTCTTCTTCTTCTTCTT
>NW_004797277.1:1481400-1485297 GCF_000002075.1 Aplysia californica | reverse complement strand
TTCTTCTTCTTCTTCTTCTTCTTCTTCTTCTCCTTCTTCTTCAATATTTTTCCGACTTATCGATTTCTTTTCATACCTCTTCCTTTGTCCAATGAAAGAATGAATAAACTTGAGGAAAAACTCAAATTGAATAAATAAAACGCCAACCCCCCCCCCGAACCCAAGAAACGGATTGGCTATACTCTCAGGAATCAAGGAAACTGAATGACAAAGAAAGTGTTGGATTGGAAGCCACAGAGTAAAAGATCAAAAGGAAGGCCAGCGGAACCTGGAGAAGAGTCACAGATAATGATGTAAAAAAAGTGTCAAGACATACTTGGAACAATATCAAGATGGTAACCCATAATAGAGAAAGGTACGACATTTTTGTTCGTTGCCTGTACACTGATGCAGGGTGAGAAAAACATTTGTGATGATGTCCCCACCCATCTATCTCCTTCTCCCCCCCTCTCCCCACCAAATCCTCTCCTCTGAAAACAAAAACAGAGCAATCTGAAAAGTCAGACAAAACAACAACACAATTAAGACACGAAAAACTCGCCTTCTTAAAATGAAAAGAAACGAAACCGGCCTCCTTTCTGTAACAGCAGCAGCGTACACTTTGTTAATTCCACACACACACACACACACACACACACACACACACACACACACACACACACACACACACACACACACACACACACACACACACAGAAAAACATGATCTGAGAGGTTACAGGGGCATTAACGTGATAGCTCCCATACACCGTACGTCCAACATAGTGCGCCAAGATGCCGTCCTCCCGTAGCTCAACACTGTATGTCCTAAAATCAGCCGATTAAGGCAAACACATGGACCTTTTACCGGGTGCCCATTGCGAATGGGATCGGGTCGGGTTGGGTCGGGTCATGCCGATCGCCCGACTGGTCGCCCGACTCGTCGCCTGAAAACAAGTGCGTTATTTTTGAGGTGACGAGTCCGGCACCATCGGTTTGTGCCACGATAACCGCTTTGCGCCCTCAATCTGGCTAGCAAACCGACCCGACACGACCCAATCCCCCAATGGGCACCCCATATTTATGAAATGTACCGGATTTTATAACTGCACCACAATAGCTTTGAACGGAATTTTACAGGGCAATCGGGTGCAGTAAAGGTTGGAGAAACCATACGTCACGATGGGGTTAGAAAATTTTCTATCACTTTTCCAGGCGCACCACAAAAGAGAAGTGAAATAGAAGCCTTCTTTTGCTTTGAAAGTGGCTTTGTGTCTTTGTAAGTCGGTTTGACCTATCTTTTACTTTCTGATTAGCAGTGATTTTACGGTAGACAGACAGGTGAATTAAGAACCCATTATGCTTATGACCAACTAATTAAGGTTATCTCCATTTAAATTAATGTCATAGGGAGGAAATGCGTCATGAAAAGAGTGTATCGTGTTTGGTATTTGCAATACTTCAAAACGATACAGCTAAGCTAAGATTGGTGGGGTAAGTTCATTTCCTTTAATGTTTCATGCTGGTATTAGGTATCTTTTAGTTATGTTCATAAACAAATATTATTTTCCTTCATTGGAAATAAAACAACCAACGAACTTTTTGGTTATATAAGTCCACAAATCGTGATATCGACTTTCAAGACTTGAAAAGCCACTTCAGTTTAGCAAGTGACAGAATTTTAGCAAGTTTTGGAAGACTGGAAGGTGTGGTGGGGAGTCCGGTGTCTATGGTGTAGGGGTTGGGCACTTCGCCGTCGCTCGTGGACAACCCGAGTAATATTATTCTCGTGTGCAGAGAATTCATAACATGGAGTGCTTCTGTTTGGACGTTGTATCCCCCTTAGACTTAGTTTGCCCTGACAGAACGAAACCCGCCTCTAAATCATCAAAACTGTGTCGATGGGGGCATAAAGCACCTACATCTAAGAATGATAAGGCAAAAAAAAAGAAGACTGAGGTGTACGTCAATGACCAATCTGCGGCGAAACGTGAATATCTGTTTGTTTGTTTGTTTGTTTGTTTGTTTGTGTGTTTATGTTTTTATGTATGTGTGTATGTGTGTGTGCGCGCGCGCGCGCGCGTGTGTGTGTGTGTGTGTGTTTGAGTGTGTGTGTGTGTGTGTGTTGAGAGTCAGTCACTGTTTCCGTAAATTTCCGTTTATTTGTGCGTTGTTTAAGATCCTCAAGAGGGACACACTATTAGGTTGGAAAAGAAGAAAACCAGAGAGGAATTGAAGAGATAGAGAGCCAAAGGCAGAGAGTGGGAAAGTGAGAGAAGAGGAGAAGCAAGAGGGAGAGCGGAGAGAGGTATTGCAAGAAAGACAAAGAAAGATACAGGTAGAGATAGAAAAGGAGAAAGAGAAAGAGAAAGAGAAGAAGAGAGAGAGAGAGCCAGAGAGAAAGAGAGAGAGAGAGCCAGAGAAAGAGCTAGAGAGAGCGAGAGAGAGATAGGGGGGGGATAGATAGAGGAGTGAAAGAGACATACCAAGAATAGAAACATGGAGGGAAAGACGGCGGGAGAGCTGGGGATACTAGGAATAGGATTGTAAAAATCTTGTCTCGAAAAGCCGTGTCAACCAATCCCATAGCTCTTACCCTTTGCTTTAGGCCATAATCGGTAGTCTCTTGTCACTGTAAGACAATTTTGGCTTCCTCTTGGGTTTATCAAGTCGACTAAGACGTATTCAATTCTGACAATGTCTCTCTAAAGAGTTTACAGTCAACCATACCCAATGTATCGCCTGAAGGGGATAGCTAGGGATCAGGCTTGATAAAAGGCCTACTATTATAGATTCTGGATTCACCAGTTGCCACCAAAAGCTTTATTTGTGAAAGATAACAGCACAAAAATATTCGAAAGAAAATCATGCTGTCCGAACACTTCTGGTTAACGAATTGGAAGAAGTCTGTACTGGGTAGTTGCCAACAATTAACATCAGTTCTCCATTTACCAGTTTTATTATCAAAGTCTGTGAAACAATGATCCATTGCTCATATAGTATGAAACTGATGTCTCAGTGTGTCTATAGTTTTCCCGTTATTAGCACCGAAAACTTCATAAAGAGGCGGTGTCTGTGGATTTAGATTCCATCCGAGTTCGGACTGTCTCAGTAAGTGTAGAACTTTTAAAATTTCTCCATAGATCCCAATTCAAGAGTGCTCGGATTCTTTTGAAATTCAAACCAGTGTCGTCAAACACCGCGACCGATCGTTATCAAAACTGTGAGAGCTAACATCATACAAATCTTAATCATACTTTTGACTCCCTGACGTTCTTGAAGCTAGCGAGGTTATCTAATCTTCAACATTAAATGTGAAGGCAGGAACAAGAATCTCATTAACTCAAGGAACCCCGAGAAACAATTTCTCTGTTGAAAGAGCTGTAGAGTTGGCTTACTATAGTAAACTGCATCGTCTCTAGTTGATCAATGGTAACAGGAATAGGTTGAAAAAGTGAAATTAAAGTAAGCAAAACCTACCTTTAACCGTGTCCCTTTTCAATGTTTTATTAAAAAAGACACACCATAATATAGAATCTGCTCGCGTCCAAAATATTATTCTCTACGATAGCAAAATAACACTACAGCTCTCATTAATAACACATGTTTTCGTTTGTTACACAGTGCATCGACTGGCATAATAAAATGTGTTGTGGAGGTTAGTACTTCACTATAGCACGCAGAATATCTAAGTTCGATTTCCGTGTAGAGAGAATTCATTTTTGTTTTGTCAATACTACATAGATTCCCACTGAGTATAGGTTGACCCTTGCAAGAAGCGTCGGAAACAAAGTCCCAGCAGAAAGCCATGTTTAGGCTGAAAGAAGCGAAGGGAAATTCTCCAAATATTTACGACCAATCCCACAGAAGGGCTCCATGTCTACAAGGAGTCAATTCCCCTCTCAAGCGATTACGTAA
>NW_004797277.1:1477830-1481300 GCF_000002075.1 Aplysia californica | reverse complement strand
CCCCCCCCCCCCAAGCGTGATAAATTTAAGCTAGTCAAGTGTAAAGTCAAATATTTACTACCGTTTTGCTATGGCCATTTCACCCCATCGTATTTTATTGAGCGAGAATTTGTAATACGTTTTGTCCATAGTATTTTCTGCTGGGGTGCAGTATCCGTCTCTGCCTACTGCCTAGGTTGGCCCTGACGTTGACAGGCAGGGTCGAAACTCGCCTCCTACATGATCTAAACTGTGTCTATGGAATTGTCTGTCTAGACCAGAGCTTGTCAATCTTTTTATAGCCAGTGTCTACTATTGGCCACTTTAAGAGACTGTTTTCTCCGCCCACCTTCATGTATTTCCAAGTTGGGCATTAGCCACCGGGTGGTTCTCACCGCCCACCAGAATTACGAAATTTCCACGCCACACCCGCAAACTATATTTGCGCAGATGTTTTCCAGCGAGAATCCATTAGTTTAGAGTTTAGGTAATGCTAGTCAATGTGCTATGTGAGAAAACGTGCTCTAGATATTCAAGAGTTCTGTTAGTAAAATCATGACGTCCCATAAAACAGAGTGATAAAGCCCCCCGGGAAAAAAAAAATCCCAACTCAACTTTTTTTGTTAATATTTTCCTCCACATCAAAATTTTGTGTTTCAAATTTGTACTCAACATTTTGGAGTCAGAGGAAATTTGTGTGATATTCATTTTAGATAAATCCACAGAATAGTTATTCTCTACATAGCACGTAAAAAAAACAACCCATTTTCAGCTATTCCCCATTTTTGTAGCATGACGCACTTGTTTGCATTAGGTCTACCACTAAAAGTCCCAACAATTGGGCCACATTGCAAGCTACAGTAGTTTAACAGGCCAACAGAAGTTTGCAGATAGTTTATCTCAAGTTTCCTTTGCCTGCTGGGATCATAGTTAAGATTAATAAAGAGCAGGGAACTTTTTGTATTGAATATTTCTTCACCACCAACTCATTTTGTAAGTTTCGCACAAGGGACGGAAATAATGTTAAAGTGTCATTGAAGCCCCGGTTACACGCAACGATAAAATGTCAAATTCGTGGTAAGCGAGAACTGTCTGTTTTATCGAGCTGTGTAGTCTGTTTAGACGTTTTCAATCTATAGTCGAGTTTTCTTTCGATCAGGGAGATCCCTAGTCATTGACTTGACTGCAGATGTGCAACGCACTGGGAGACCTTGATACACAACTTCACCATTGACGATCAACTGAATAATAAAATTGCTAAAATTTACATAATAACGCAATCAAATCAGGTTCTCCACGAAGAACTTTGCTTATTTTGAGACACTGATTCCGAATATGAAGTCAGTTTTTACCTGCAATAATTATGTTAAAAATTTTGAGCCCTAATTTTAACCAGCGCAGCGGCAAAGTTTAAAGTGATTCTACGTCACAGCGCGTCTCCCCTCAAATCTGACCGTGATCACACGGAAAATATCCAGCAGCGCTTGATTTCTCGACCGAGGCTCCAAGCCATCATCCAATCGTCCAAACTTGGAACAATTTTGTAGTTACACCCCGCGATTTGTCTCATGATCTATAGATCCTCCAGTTTTAGTACAATTTATCTTTGCGTGTAACCGGAGCTTAAGGCATCCTTTGATGACAAGGGTGAACATTGTCCATCTGTTAGGACCTGTAGACATTCAGTACTAAAAGTTCCCCGACAAAATGACTACTTCAGGTCAAACGCACACCGCTCGCACCCCTTTAAACGCCACCAAGGTGCAGCATTCAGTAGATGAGCCTCATGAGACGTTTGTCCGTAGACAATGTCTGCAGCTAGGAGTTTCCTACATCTCAACGGTCTGCGTTCTCAAGGTAGATCTCCATCTACGACTATACCGTTATCCTATTCGCCAAGCTGACATGGATCAGAGGATAGCAATGCGCTCATGATTCCTCCTTCGTATTGAAAAGCGTGAACATTTCTTCTATTTTGGTTCCTTGGCAAAGCCCATAATCACATTTCAGGATAATAATATGTTAACTCCACCGATGCTGTCTTTTTTTGGGAAACTTCACCCTACCTCCTATTGTCTGTGGAAACAATTCCATACTATAAGGTGTACAGTGTGTGTGGCTTTGAGTACTCAGGATTGGGTGGATCATTGTGTTTGTCCACCACTGAACATTACGAACGACGCGTTAAAATGTGTCGAGTCCAAAGAAGGACATATAGAGCCCTGGTTCTCGAAAGTCCAGAATTTTACAATTTTTTTTTTACAAAGTCTATAAAATATAAATATTACAGAAATGGAAAGATTAGATTATTAAGAGAAAAGAAAGAGGAAAAAACAAACCAATCATTTTATTACTCTCCTTAAAAGAGAATTTTTAAATTAGTACATTTTGCGTTTATGGGAGTTTTTAAAATTTTAAAAATAAAAGCATTTCTGGCTTTGAAAGCTAATTTTTTTTCTTTATGAATTTTATGATTTTAAGTCAAACAAATTCCGTTTGGAAGAATTCTCTTCCTAATTATAACATTTTAGTACAAATTTTGTGCAAGATATTCAGAAAAAAAAATTGTTTAGTTTTTTAAAATCACTCTGTATAACACCATACTTGGAGAAATCGCCCCTTTGAAGCCACCTATAGGATGCTGGTTGTTGGAATAGCCTTAATTTTGTTTGATCATTGTTGACTACAATTTTTTTTTCTGTTTGTTCAGTAGTTTTTTTTAAAGGCGGAAAGGGGGGAGGGTTGGGGAGGGGGATTTGTAGACGTGTGATTTCTAGGATTGCAGTTTTCAAACTTTTAAACTTTTTCAGCTTGGCATTCGCCAATTGGATTAGAACATTTTCACGTTACATTTCTAAAAATTGTTTTATAAAAAGCTCTTTGAGTCCCTCAACAGCGTATGTTTCGTTAACTTGTTCACCCCTATGGGAGTTGAAAGTGGTGCCGTGACGTTATTTCTATGGGAACTCGTTCAATACACGTTGTTGTCAATTGGATTTCAAAAGACGTCAAGGCACCCAGCACAAGCCCTTCGACTCACACAGATAAATATGTAACAATATCTGCCTGTGTGTAAGCTGTTTACGTTGTCCGCGTGATATCAAGCAAACACCCTTAAGTTTTGTAATCCAATATGGTATCGCGCATAAGGTCAGGTCTGGGAGTTTGTAAGTGGAAGCAACTGGAGGCAAAACAGTGTGGGCATGGGCGGAGTTGGGGGGTGGGGTGAGGGTAGAAAGGGTGTGTGCTGGTGTTTGTGCTCATGTGTACGTTTGTATTAATGAGTCTTTGTTCTCTGGTATGTTATATGTATGTCCCTGGGATGGGAAGAAAAGGCAACCAGGGGGAGGGGGGGGGTTGCACTGGTGCTTTGTGTGTGTGGGTTTGTGTGTGTTTGTGTGTGTGTGTGTGTGTGTTCGCACGCGAGTGTATGTATGTATGTATGTATGTATGTATGTATGTGTGTGTGTGTGTGTGTGTGTGTGTGTGTG
>NW_004797277.1:1468090-1477552 GCF_000002075.1 Aplysia californica | reverse complement strand
TATGTATGTATGTATGTATGTATGTATGTATGTATGTATGAATGTATGTATGTATGCATGTATGTATGTATGTGTATATATATATGTGGGAGCTCTCGTGGCCTAGAGGTTAAGGTGTTCGCCTCTCATTCAAAAGACCCGGGTTCGAATCCGGGTAGCGACGGAAAAATTTTCTTCTCTAAAATTGTCCCCTCTCACGTCCTTACCTGCTCTCTTGCAATGTTTTCTGGTCTTTTGTTTTCGTTGATATCATTTTTGCTGTCATTGTTACTGGTTTTGTGGGGTATCGGCAAAAAATAAAAAAGGAACAGGATATAAGTAATTGGATATTTTGACATTTATAAACGTGAAAACTATCAATTTTATGTTAGATACTGATGCATTGTGCCAAGTTGACTAACATCTGGGGTGTAATAGGAGCAGGATTTAAGCATTCAATGGCAGTTGTCTAGTCTGAAGAAATTAATGATATTAGGTATCTCTCACATTAAAAGTTTACAATTCGATCAATGGCTTACATTGAAATGGCCACACGTTTTTCTTAACCCTTATTCCAGGGAAGTGTGATCGAGTAAAGATAAAACGTGGAAAGCCTAAAAGTTCGTAGAGGAACCACTTAGATTCAGACTTATGGGAGTTATAACCCATGACAGAAATAGATAGACAGCTCTTATTGGTTGCCTATACTCCGGCACGAGGTGAGAAAAGGTGTTATGATGATGATGGTGATGATGATGATGCTGATAATGGTGATGATGATGATGATGAAGATGAAGATGATGATGATGATGATGGCATCGAGTACTCAGCCTTCTTAAGTAAATGAGAATAACATTTCAGGGTGTTGAAGAAATCGTGGCACTTGAAGGCTGACGAAGTGCAGGTCAAATGTACGAAGTTATGGTATAGACATCGCGCTCCTTTCATCACTATACGGTTATATAGGAAGCGAGACCTCCCAAAGTACCGTCCATCTTTGATAGGAATGAGCAAAATGGATCATCATCATTGCCTTTCTCACCATAGATCAAAATGGACAGAGACCCGTATATCTCTCCAACACAACCCAAGTTCAGAACCCACATGAAAGACATTCCAATGAGGGCCATATGACCATATTTGCTCCTCAGTCCAGCATGGTACCAACTGAGCTAACAGCGGGCCAGAAGAGTAGGTCAGTAGCTCGTTCAAAATTCTAAAATTGAAAACACCCAACACTGGTGAGACCGTGGTCAGTGTTGATAAAATCATGTCACCTCTGAAACAGCAACCCCACCACGGCAGTGCTACTGTCTGAAGTGTCTTTAGGCCATCCCCAAAGGCAGGATATTAACAAGTTCTTATGCACAGTAGAAATTTAGATAGGCTGATTTATGTGTCATGCTCATACCCTGCCGGAACAACATAGACGGAACTGCTGCCTTTTCTTTCCTCATCCTTACTATCGTCATTTTCCCGCTACTTCTTTTGTATGTTTGTCACTCTCTTGTGATTCTATTTCCGGGGTGCCTTTCGAAGCAGACCTTGTGCTGTTGAGGTTAGAGAGGTGAGCAGAGTAAGACTGATTCCTCGTTTGGACTTCTCTGTTGAGATCCAGTCCTTAGCGCTCATATGGCCTTATGCTGTTGCGAGCGCCGTAAAACCTTACTAAAAGTAAAAACTAAACTGAAACATCATTATATGACAGCCTGAAAGTTGAGGTGTTCTTCGATCTAGTACACTGCTTGTCAACTAATTTTTTATAACCAAAGTTGAGTGAAACGCATAACTACTATTTCTTAAAGATCAACAAAATGTGTATATGTGCATTATGGAACAAATTCATGTACAATTGCCAAATAAACTCAGGGAAAGTGGTGGCTATTTTAGTTGTATGCTCCATGTTCTGACCATTTCTTTCCTTACACGCTCGAATACGCTACTGGAAATTCTTAATAACACTACGGCATGTTTTTTGGGTCGATTCTTAACACATCCCGTTTAACATTAAATTTGAACTATTCGATTGTTTGTTGATTGTTTCCGTAGCCTCTGTTAGAAAAAGAAAAAAATGAAAAAGAAAAATAAGAAACGCAGAGAAAATAATCGAGGGAATACGGTGACCGTTTCTTTGTAAGCTCTCGGCGTATGAGGTGTTTCCCAAACCGTTCTTGCAACCATGCAAGGGCCACTCTTGATGTGTGGGGTTTTGGCTCCCTCCTTCTGGAACCATGCCTCCTCAACACCATAACTCCTCTTCTTCCAAATTTCTCCTTAACTTTAACCCCTTCACTGCTGAAAAATTTCCACCAACATCTGTACCTACAAGATTAAATGTTAATTCAAGGAATATTTAAACACAGAGAATTGTTTCAGAATAAGCAAAATCACCAGCTGTAACTAAAACAACTAAAACTTTTGTCAACCAGATGAAACAATATGAGTGGAGAATACAAGCCAGAGCATACGTCTACCCAGCAGTGAACAGGTTAAGAGCACGGCGAGGTAAATCCATCTGGTGTGACTGAAGTTCATAGTTTCATCGTTCTCGTCCTGAAATTAGAATAGGCCGACCATGCCCTGGTGGCTGAATGCTTAAGAACTAGAGTTTTGTAATTTACCCAGTTTTGTTGTTGAGTTTTTTAAATTTGATGATTCTCGAAGACGTTAATTAATTGTCTTCATATTTGCAAAATTGCGTTCACTTGGTTGAATTTTATTTGCCTGAAGATTTGTTTTGTTGAAATTGATGCAAATATGACGGAGTTATAGCTTTTGAATGGGCCCTCTTGCTCTGAGAAGTCAGGTACATAAATATTTGCTGTACCTTGAGTCGTAGAACGGGGCTCGAAATGTGCACCCTTTTTATTCCGTTACGGAAATTTTTTCGGAATGCACCGACACACTGAATATGCAAATTGGTTTATCGATGATGACGATATCGAGTAAACCTACCGGGTGTGACAAAATAATGTTGACACGTGGACTTAGAGACTATACAAACAATATACCCTTCAGATCTCATTGTACGAGTGAGATTCTTTTAGTTTAGAGGTCCTACCCAAAAATGTTTCGTTCCTTTTTTATATGCATGAACACAGTTTTTATTACTCGCACACAAACACACACACTCACTCACACACACACACACACACACACACACACACACACACACACACACACACACACACACACACACACACACACACACACATCCACACGTACACCCAAGGTGTCTCAAAGGTGGATGATGGATTCTACTAATAGTGTATGTTTGTTTATTAAGGCTTCATTGTTCTGAAAGCAGCATAATATCTTATTTCCCCTTCATCCATTGCAGAGCAATGTAGTCCTGTGACTTTTTAGACACTCTGTACATGACAAATATCTATGAATAACAAGCAGTACTTAGTGTGCCCACAAAAAAGACAAAATTATGGAGTTTTTCACCTCCAAAAAGGTCAAGGTCTCAGTGGTAATAATTTCAATAACAGAATTGTTGACGGTTCCACGGAAGTATGAGGTGGAGATTTACGAAAAAACCAAAACCGCAAAGCAAGTTCCATCACTGTTATTGATTACAGTACAGTGTGAAAGACAAGAAAAACCCATAAGCACGAAGAACAGGAAAATGGAACAAACTTGCTTAATTAGTCCAGTACTTAAATTGGAGTTGGGCATTCGGATTAACAAACGTCTAGGCTGAAACGAAGTCTCGGAATAAAAAGAGTGAGAGAGGTAAGAGAGTGAGTGAGAGAGAGAGAGAAAGAGAGAGAGAGAGAGAAAGAGAGAGAGAGACAGAGAGAGAGAGCGAGAGAGAGCGATATAGATAGATAGATAGATAGATAGATAGATAGATAGATAGATAGATAGATAGAGAGTGAGAGAGAGAGAGAGAGAGAGAGAGAGAGAGATAGAGATAGAGAGAGGTTCTTTTTCTATAGTGTTTATGGTCAAATGACCAGCTTCTCGCCAAAGCGGGTTAGAAAACTCAATGAAAAACTTAATGGAAAACAACCCCCCCCCCCCGTAAAAAAAACCCAACAAAATATAACACAAACCAACCAAAAAACAACAACAAAAAATAAACGAACAAACACAACTAATCTCGATACTAAACGAACGTAAGAGGTCCATGCACACCAACAATAATATTAATCGTTACCCATCTAATACTTTAAAGGAGAATCGATACAAAAAGAAATGACTGGTGCTTATTTCCTCTGCACTGGGAACTTTGCTGTATCTTCTTGGTATTTCCTTGAGCAGGATACAAATCCAGAGTATGTACCATCTGCATTAAAGAGCATGTCGATGCTGTCCCCTCAATCTCTCTCTCTCTCTCTCTCTCTCTCTCTCTCTCTCTCTCTCTCTCTCTCTCGCCCTTTTTAACTCCCAGTGGAGCACAGGCCACCAACAGCATTACTCCAGCAAAGCCTGTCCTGAGCATCCTTTTCTATCTGTTTCCTTGATTTTCCCGCTTTTTCAATTTCCGCTTATACCGCTCGCCTCCATGTCATCTTAGGTCTTCCCTTCTTACGTTTTCATTGTGGGTTCCACGTTAAAGCACGCCTGATGATGCTTGTCGGGGGTCTCCTCAGGGTGTGTCCAATCCATTTCCTAGTGACTCGATCGTACCACTTGATCCCCACTATCCTTCGTAGGCATCCATTTACGAAGCTCTGCAGTTTCCTTGCTGCTGTTGCTGTGAGCCTCCATGTCTCTGAATCATACAGTAGAACAGTCTTCACGTTTGTTTTGAAGATCCTCAGCCAGGTGTTCAACACCAGTTCCTTAGACATCCATATATTCCTGGGAATGATGAATGCTGCTCTTGCCTTTTGGATTCGTCTGTTCCCCCTTCCTTGTTGATAACACTTCCCAGGTAGGTGAAGGACTCAACATCCGCCAATGGTGCCCCTTGCAGTGTGATAGGAACGTTGGCTGCATTCATTTTGTAGAACTTTCGTTTTATCCATGTGAATATGGAGTCCAA
Organism: Aplysia californica; assembly: GCF_000002075.1. NCBI lineage: Eukaryota > Metazoa > Mollusca > Gastropoda > Aplysiida > Aplysiidae > Aplysia > Aplysia californica. The sequence continues at coordinate 1,472,577 of NW_004797277.1, read as the reverse complement.
CACTACGGTAGAAGGTCCTGAGGCGATCTGTTTTCTGTTGCATCTGGGCTCGACAGTGAGAAAGAAGTGCCAAGTCGTCGGCTAAGTCCAAGTCTTCCATCTGACTGGAAAGGGTCCACTGTATGCCACCGCGTTGTTCCGATGTTGTCTGTCTCATTATCCAATCCACTGCTAATAAAAAGAGAAAAGGCGATAGCAGGCATCCCTGTCTCACTCCTGTATTCACTTCAAACGAGTCTGTCGGCTGCCCTCCAAGCATTGCAACGCATTCCTTCATACATCTTCTTGATCAATCTCACGAACTTGTCAGGTATTCCGTAGTGGCGCTTGAGCTTCCGTATTGAGTCCCTATCTAGGCTGTCAAAAGCTTTCTCGTAGTCAACAAAGTTAACGTACAGGGAAGAGTTCCACTCTGTGGACTGCTCCACTATTATCCTGAAAGTTGCAATCTGATCTGTACATGATCTCTTTTTACAAAATCCTGCCAGCTCATCTCTTAGTTTTGCATCCACGCTTCCCTCAGTCTTTCCACTATGGTACGACTTAAAATCTTCCCCGGAATGGAAAGGAGCATGATTCCTCTGTAGTTTTTACACTCATGCAGGTCTCCTTTCTTGGGTAGTTTCAAGAGCAATCTCTCTCTCCAATCCAGTGGAAATTTTTCGCTGTCCCATATCTTGCCAATATTTTCATGAAGAATCCCTGCCGCAGAGTCGATATCCGCCTTGAGAACTTCTGGGGGAATTCCATTTGGGCGCTGTCTTGCCTGCTTTCTGGTGTCTTATCGCCTCCTTGATCTCCTCTAAACTAAGCTCTCGATCTAGAAGAGTGGGAAACAGAATGAAAATCGTTCAATCACCGACTTCCCTGTTTCATTTTCTTCCAAGGCCTCCTTTTTAAGGTACCATATTATGTCATCAAGTTTGATAGAAATGTATATCAAAATGTTAGATCAAACGTTATTGAACATTTTCTTCCTCTCATATAAGTGAAAGTGTCACACAGGAGGGAAAGAGACATACAGGATAGTGGACTGATAATGTATGCATTGCAGAATAATAAATAAAATATTTACCTCTGGCCTACTTTAAAACGTAAATATTTTTAGCTTATTGAAGGTGTAGCGCGTAATATTTCAAAATTCATCTCCTGTAAGACTGAATGAAGAGGATGGAAATCTCTCCCTCCCTCCCTCCTCTCTCTCTCTCTCTCTCTCTCTCTCTCTCTCTCTCTCTCTCTCCCTCTCTCTCTCCCTGGAGAGATAGATAGACATGTCGATAGATAGATAGATAGATAGATAGATAGATAGATAGATATATAGATAGATAGATAGATAGACAGATAGATAGATCGATTAATAGATAGGTAGATAGATAGATAGATAGATAGATAGATATATAGATAGATAGACAGATAGATAGGTAGATAGATAGATAGATAGATAGATAGATAGATAGAGAGAGTGAGAGAGAGAGTGAGAGAGAGAGAGAGAGAGAGAGAGAGAGAGAGAGAGAGAGAGAGAGAGAGTGGAGACCCCGGATGTCCGTAGAAGGGTCAAGTAGGCTTTGAACGGAGGGCAAAAGTCAACTGTTACCAAGACAACAGTTGAGCCCTCCAAACGGTCGTGACCTATTTGAGCCTTTTGGGGAGCAGCGCAATATATGAAAACAAACCCAACCCAAACAAAACAAAAGAAAAAAACAACTGAACAAACAAACAAATTAACTCAAAGGACATCAAAATAAAATAGTAAACTTCTGCCGGACAGAAAAAAGTGCAACACGAATATTTCAAAAGCCTCTTTATTAAACCTTTTTTCCGCCAACGTAAGTCACTCGGACAAGAATGTAAAACGACAGGTTCTAGTCAATCCAAACAATGTTTCCACAATGTCAATTCATTTAATTTTTTTCATGTTGGGAAATCCGAAAACACAATAAACAATTCAAACCACCCGCCAACAATGAATTACTCGCAATGCCTATTTTACAGCCTGTACATCCATGAATTTCGTGTTGCTATACAGTCTTCCTTAATAACGATACGGTCCCGGTCTGCTCAGCTTTGAGAGGGTCTTGCAGCATTCGTTGGCTCCTGTAGCCTGGGGAAAGATAAGGAAGAAGAACATGTTAAGATACATTAAGAAATAAAGCATACGTCTTTCAGGATTAGTATTTGAATCAATGTATTAAGCCCGTCTGGTTGGTAACATTTCATGTGCATTATTATTATTGTTATTTAATATTAATCTTTAATGCAGTCTTGGGCTGGATTCTTTGAAGGGGAAGACAAGTTTGGAGTGCGTCTGTCCAGGTACTGTTTTGTAGTATTCTACCCAGTCCTATACAACAGTCAGGGTTAAAGTAACCCGTGTCCTCACTTACCCCAGTTATGTTGAGAAATAAGCCGTTGGTAAAGGTTTTGCAGAACTTAAAACAAATAATGAGGCACACATATTTCATTAGCGTAGAAGTAGAGAAAAAATCTCAAGATGCCGTCATCTATTTGTTCTCTGAACTCGTCTTTCATAATAGTGTAGACCGATTTCTGTGTCCTTATTTGACCTAACGACGCCTTTTTCGTAAAAATCGATCTGGTTATAAAGAAAGTACAAAATCTGACAACTACTTTAAAAAAGTAAGACAGATCGTTGGGATCAATACATTGCCTTTCAGAGTAAAAAAAATTCTAAGTATGAAGTTGTACCAAACAGCCTCATGTTCAGTCTGATACGATCGTCAAAATATCGTCCTCATCATAAAAAGACATCGAAAAATAAAAGCTAAACGTTCACTTATTTCTAGAAATAAACCAAGTGGTTTGAAAGCGCGATTGAGCGTCCTTTTCCGGTCGATAGATCCCAATTTGCATAGTTGTGTACTATTCCAGCCCGGAATGAGAACCAAAATACAGAGGTCACAACTGAACTACCAAATCACAAATTACAAAGCAGTCTGCGAACTGAAGCGCCTCATTGCGATGCAGACCACCTAGTGGAGATTTACGGCTTCGCCATTCTTGATGAGATACTTAGCGTCTCTAATGTGGACTGAAAATACAACATAAGAAAACAGTTCTGAACTCGAGAAAAGACGATAAATTGAATATTTATTACCCCTGAGCTGTTCATCTTTTTGTTTCTCGTTTTTTGTTTGTGTTTCTTTGGGAATCAGGGTGGTTTACTGTTGGGGGCGCGGACGCTGCAGTTATGAAGTCCTGAGTTAGATTTTTTGACTAGAAACCAGTGGGGGTCTTAAAGACTTTCGACTATTCCATAATAGAGGCTTTTCCGCAGTTACAGACAGACAAAAAAGAATTATAAAAAAAAGACCAAGCGTTGTGTTTCGCGCGTTTGTGTTAAAAACGTGGTGGTACAATCCCCGACCAGAACTGTTGAAGTTCCTCACAGCTTCTTTTTATAATGGGCTCTTATATCTCAGATAGCAATCTTTTTCTGTTCTCAAGTGTTTGAAAAATGAATATATTATGTTTCATGGAGCAACGAAGATGAAGTAATGGTAATTTTGAATTCTCTGACCATTTCAACAAATCATTTTTATTGATGAGAGTGAAGTAAACATGATTCTATGATTGCACCAAGTGAGCAAACAGCAACGAAAGATTCAAAGACAAGCAAATTTTAAAACTGAGGTAACGGCTTCCCTGAAACAGAAACAGTGTCCACTATGCATGAGTATAAAAAAAATAAAAACGAAAAGAGGTACACTATTCCAGAACGACGATCAAATCTGTCAGTGCTTGACCCGGCCTCGTTTTCAGCGACAAAACGCACGCGATAATACCTTTATTTTCTTCTTAGGCAACCTCACAGTAACTGTTATAGGTCGTACAAAAAAGTAACTGTCCCTCGCTGATCACGCATCGGAGTTCGTGCCTTTCCCTCCCCTAATTATTCAGGAGAAACCTGTCAATCTGATTTGATCTAATCTTTATCTGAAGGCAATCGTTGGATCTATATCTGACCAGCGTGATAATTATCTTGGATTTCCTACTAAAACCTCAGCCGTGCGTGTTTCTGAACCGTGATTATTAGGAGGACTAGAGATCAACAACGCCTACAGAAAATATTCCGACTTTAATTATTATGTTTATAAAACAAAATCCAAAGCTATAACGTCCCTCGCAGCCAGGTCAAAATCCCATCCCTACACCCCCCCCCCCACAACCCATCGAACCTCGCACGCGGTGTTGTGTTACATGCTCGAACATTGTTCGGCGTTTCTTACTAAATATGGCGATATGATTTCCTCTGATAGTTAAGTTAATCATTTCAATTTTGAGACAGACGTAAACGTCTGGGAATAAGGTGGTAAACTATCTGCTTCAACATCCTGCTTTGTATAGCTAGGGTATCAGTGACAACCAGCCGACATCGAGACATGATCTCTTACGGCCGTTGCACGTTTTTGTTCTTCAGCTAGTCGATTCGGGTCGGATCGTGTCGCCTTGAGTCGGATGGGTGGGGG
>NW_004797277.1:1462457-1464957 GCF_000002075.1 Aplysia californica | reverse complement strand
ATGTACTGCCTCATCAAACACAGAGTGTTGGGTTTTGACCTTCTGGATCACCACTACAGGACAGGCTCCACTAGGCAATAGAGAAAGGGATTGGTTGGTGCGTGCTCTGATTTGTTTCGTTCCTTCTTTAATGTCAAGCATCTATCATCCTTATCTTTCCTTCTTTAGTTGTATTTAACGCTCTACTAACGCCTCTAATTTTCAGCATTTATATGACTTATCTATGTTGCTAGGGTGTATAATTCTTACTAAAACCACCAGTAAACTAAGGTCAGCCCAGTATCGCAGTATGACAAAACTGTTGGCCAAATATTTTATCGGTGAGTTATGGACAATAAAGATAAGAGAAGCCTACCCCTCAAACAAGACACAATTATTTAGTCGTGATTTTCTTTTTTTCATTACCCATAATTCACCGACAAAATGGTGTTGGCTAACTGTTTTGTCGTAGGGCTGCTCAGGGATTACAGTGGCATTTGTCTGGTCTACCTGAATGTCAGTTTAGGTGATAAGGAAGGAAAACAGGAGAATATGAAAACTGAAAGACACCATTACGCAATATGAATGACGAAGTCGTAATAAAGCGGGATCCAAAAGTAGTTAATGTCGGTGGAAGTTCGACCACTGAGGCTACGTTCCACCACTGTGTCTATGTCCAACAATAATGTCACCCAAAAGGACAAGCGGCGTAAACTCAGAGTGTTTCCTGTCAAACTAGCATTGTTCCAGCCTGAAAGGCTAAAAGATGGAGAAATCGCAGGGTGGAAATGCTATTATGAAAAGAGAAAGGAGGACGAAAGTTAACTGCCTGTTTCAGGTTTCCCAGCCTATTGATTTTGTCGATATTCTTTTTTCAGTTTGAAGACCAGATCGGTAACAACTTTCCCGCTCATAATATATTGGCTAACTAATCAGACGTACATAGAAAAAACAACTTTTTCAGTATAAATTTTGGTCAGAACAAAAGAACACAAATTCAAAAGTGGGAAGAGCGAAACCCCTAATCTAGCGTCCTTACTGTTTTAACAAATTGATCTTTGAGCAGGTTAGCTCGGAGATGGTGGCCAAAATTCCTTTACTGGAGCTCAACTCTTGCAACTGCTTAAGGCGTGGTCAAGATCTGAGCTGATCAGGACTCTCAGCTTTCACAAATACCTCTACATTCAAGGAATCAATAGGTCAAATCGCCTCCATCCTACTCTAAGCTTTAAGCTTATTGAAGGAATGTCAAACAGAGCTGTTGCATTCGATTGGAGGACATGATTTATTTTGACGAGAAGCTTAATATAACATAGGTTCAAAGTACTTTACTCTACGACTGAACTAAGGATAATATATAAACAGAGAAAACTGAGAACACCTTCAAAATATCCTGCTTTACCTCTAGCAAGGCGTGAAATTTCAGCAACTTCAACCAAAAGGAAAAAGGTATCTTGAGTAAGAGTGATTGTAACTGCCGAATAAAATATTTCCTTCAGAGCATTCGCTGATATGATGGTTGAGAGACAGCGTGCCAGTGTCGTACGCTATACAGCAATATGAGTTCGATTGTTATATTTCTCGCGTACCCTGACATCACAATAAAATGGGAACTTGAACATCTCTTTTGACACGAGGGGGACATTGTTCTTCTACGTAACGCATGCATGCCATATGAAAAGTGTAGTTTCAGTTTGAAGGAGTAATGTTTTCTAATCGTTGCCATGGCCTTGGCATGGCCCTTGGATCATTGATCCTGTCTCAAAACGGTGATAAAAGAAATTATGTTCAAAAGAATCTCTGTATGCTTTCGAAGAAACGATTTTTTTCCCGTCACAATAACTTAAGATTATGCGTCTGGAGAGAATGAACAAAAAGGCCAGTGTGTGTGTAAGGTGCGTATGTGCGTTTGAGTGTGAGTGTGTGGGGGGGGGTATGTGTGTGTATGTGTGTATGTGTATGTGTGTATATATATATGTATGTATGTGTATATATATATATATATATTATGCATGTGTATGTGCGTATGTGTGGGCGTGTGTATGTTTGTGTTTGCATAATAATGCGTAGATCTATATGTGTATGTGTGTATATTGTGTGTGTTTGTGTGTTTGTGTATGTGTCTACGTGTTTGCGTGTATGTGCGTATGTATATGCCGTATATGTGTGTATGTGTACGTGCATACGTGTATTTGTATATTTGTATGCACATGTGTATGTGTGTGTATGTGTGTATGCATATGCGGTATATTTTTTATGTGTGTATGTGTGTTTGTGTGTATGTGTATGGGCCTACGTGTATGCGTATATTATGTGTGTATGTGTGTATGCATATGTATGTATGTATGTGTTTCTGTGTAATTGATACCTCCAATAAAACCCGGCGCACATTTCCGTAACTCTCTGCACCAGCCGTGAGGTTGTCAAATTTATTTTTTTGGCAGTCCTCCCCCCCCCCTCTCTGTCTGTCTGTCTGTCTGTCTGTCTGTCTGTCTGTCTGTCTGTCTGTCTGTCTGTCTGT
>NW_004797277.1:1451624-1462357 GCF_000002075.1 Aplysia californica | reverse complement strand
TACACACACACACACACACACACACACACACACACACACACACACACACATATTCACACACATACCCGCATATACAGACGTGCACACACAAATTATAACTGTGCGTGTATATATTGCATAAACATACTACACTGAGTACACTTTTGAACTATTCTGAAGCTCTTATAAAAGTAGATTAGTACCATATCCTAAGCAAGTTTGACTTAACGAATGAAACGTGGCACAGGACGGGGTATCTGCTTTTAATACGCTGGTTGGGTACTGTCTTATAATGTGTACTCTCACGAAAATGTAGTTTTTCAGCTTGGAAATCAGAGGCACGCTGAAAGAACATATATACCTGTGTACGAACAGGAGTCTCAAACTCACATTGTGACGGAAATGATATTAATATTGCTTGCATAATAGATCAAGATAACTGGGATTTTAATAAAATTTGGAACAGTAGTTTGTGATTAAGTATATACATAAAAATTAATCGATTGTTTGTATTTTGAACGTATTTCTTTGCACTTTTTTAAAGCTTTGTTTTGGTAAGCGTTTTACGGCGCTCACAACTGGATAGGTCATATGAGCTCACGGGGCACATTACACATTTACAGTTTGGTTGGAAATAACTTTGAATTTTGCCTGGGTGGCGGCCAAAGCCTACTCTTATCGATTTTGGGCAACCAGGGGATCTTGAACGTGCGCAACTTGCTCAGTGGACCTCCAAGATTTTTCGTGGCTTGGTGTTAGATCTTACGTACCCTAAGATCAGGGGTGTGGCTGGAAGATAGTGGTAAGAAGGAGTCAAGGAGTAGCAGTAAAAAGGCTGCAGAAAGAATCAGGAACCCAGAGAAGGGGGCAGAAAGGGGGGGGTAGGTGGGTAGGTGGGGGTTGGGGCAGAAATTGGAGACGAAAGCAGACTAAAGAATATGGCTAGAGAGCAAGAAAGGAGGTGGAAGGAAAACAGTTTAGAGAAGAAAATTGTCCACGCTCTGTCAGGTTTCAAACCTCGGAGCCATTGAATGAGAGGAAAGCACCGTGACTTCTCGACCACGAGAACCTTCTCTGTGCACTTGAAGTCGAAGACACATTATATATTGGTTTAAAAGTGTTTTCTTATAACCCAAGTGCGTCTCAGGCATATTTTAACACACATAGAGTGTGTGTGTGTGTGTGTGTGTGTGTGTGTGTGTGTGTGTGAGAGAGAGAGAGAGAGCGAGAGAGAGAGAGAGAGAGAGTAAGAGAGAAAGAGGGGGAGAAGAGGGAGAGAGAGTGGGGAGGGTGAGAGAGAGAGAGAGAGATAGAGAGAGAGAGAGAGAGAGAGAGAGAGAGAGAGAGAGAGAGAGAGAGAGAGAGAGAGAGAGAGAGAGAGAGAGAAGCGATAATGAGATAATTTGAAAGTCGGCGTAAAATTTATATGACTGAGAAATATGTGAGTGGGAGTATCTAGGATTTCCAGGTAAAGTTATGCTTAGCGGGGCTTGTCACTCAGAGTGAACAGTCATTAAAATTGGTGAAATAGAAATCATCTTTTTGTTGGGATGGCCACAGAGCAAATCTTCCACTCTCTTCGCTATATTATTCCATCGAGCTTAGTTTCTTGTCTCAAATTAAACAGTTCCTACAGAAACAGCGTGGTTAGGGGTTGGGGTTATTGTCAGTACATTTGACACCATCAAAGAGACACCCGTGGAGGTGGCTATGTTCACACATCTGGACCTTCCTACCCTCCAGAAATACTTAAAACCCAGCCTTTGAGACCCCTACAAATCTGAACATTCGTCCTGACTGTAAAAAACCCTAGAAAAAATCTAATTTTGCACCGGCCCTGCCGCCTTGACCACATAAGGAGGGCAGCTCTCGACTAAGCCCTCTCCAGCTTGGGTGAGTGGGACAAACAAGAGTACTTGGCTCTTCACCGAACCCAAAGCCGCAATAATACAATTATCCCAGCATCACGGCCGCCTCTGAAGACTCACGGAAATTTAAGCTCAAATAAACGCTCGGGCTAAATTCCCCAGACCGAACTTAGCCGAACATGGATGTCCTTTGTGGACGAATTTAGCTTGACGTGTGGACTCTGGTACGCTACAGAACCGAGGGGGTCTTCATAGAGAAATGATGAGATGAACGTATTGGGCCCGTAACTAGTATTAGTACAACGAATTTGCCCGAGCACCTCACGTATAGACAACAGTTGGATAAGGATAGATGTAAAGGGTAGACTGGAGATGCCCTTGTCTATGGGTAGTAATGCAATCTTGACCTGGGTCTTAATCCTATTTTTCCTAAGGCACTCGTACCATCCTTCTGTTAGTCTAAAGATAGAACTACCAGAAGGTCGTTTGACATCACGAAATAACGTCACCGTATTTTGAAAAGAAAGTCGCAGGTAACAGAGGCTGTGGTGAAATTCGAGTGAACCTTTGTATTTGTGTTTATATAATGCGTACATACACACACACAGACACACAAACTCTCTCACACACATACACACACACTCACTCACACACATTTACACACACACACACACACACATACACACACACACACACACACACACACACACACACGAACAGAGAGAGACATACACATAGACTCACACATGCACGCACATACACGATCTATACTACGTGAATAGAATTCCGTGGGACTTTATCGTTAATATCTATCTGTTATTTTAGACCGTTCCAGAATACTTGACGTATGATAAAACATAGTACCGTACTTGCTTTTATGCCAATACTCAACTTTTCTTCACTGTCTACACATAACTTTAAGTATTTGTATTGTATAAAACTAGGTTTTAGTGCCATACGAACCTTTGATGTGCAGGCAACCAAATTGTTGTCTAGTCATCGTTTGAATACGTCAAAATACAGGCCTTTTAAGTTGATTTTTTTTCGATATCCCAGTTTCAGATGACGAGTGCATTTATTTATTCAAGAGTAGAACAAACGCTTTCCTTTTTGTTTAGGTCTATGGACATTAGTTGCGCTCAGCATGCATGTGTTTGTGTTATTGTCTTTGTCCGTGCGTACTGTCATGTCATCGTCCAGTATATGGATGGTATGGTACTGCTAAGAGTATCGTGGAAGGAAAAGAAATCAAATTACGTAGTGCTTGATGAAGCCCACGTGGGACGCTCAAAGTTAAAAACAATCAGGAAACGACAAAAGCAGTTTTTGGGACACCTGAATAGACATAAGGGTCTTGAACATCTAGCTCTCACTGGCAAAATTGAAGGCAAACGAGGCAGCGGTAGGCCCGGAGAAGATGTTCAAGTGAGAGCCCCCCCACCCCCCCACCCCCCGTTCCTCGTCGTTTTCCAAACAGCAGATTGGAAGCCGCCTTGGAAATAGAAAGAGACACAAATTGAGAAAGCCAAAATTGTCAATCAACAAATAAAGATGTGACATATAAATAAATATACAGAAAGAGAAAGGAGAAATATAAGAAGACAGCAAGAAGAAGAAGAAGAAGAAGAAGAAGAAGAAGAAGAAGAAGAAGAAGAAGAAGAAGAAGAAGAAGAAGAAGAAGAAGAAGAAGAAGAAGAAGAAGAAGAAGAAGAAGAAGAAGAAGAAGAAGAAGAAGAAGCATTTTTTATTCACAAAAGCATACCTGTCATAATGATGTACTGTGATATATATGCATGTGTATGCCAGACTGTGAGACTGAAGAAATAGCGAGTGAGAATGAGAGAGAGAAAAGGAGAGAGATAGAGAGAGAAAAGAGAGAGAAAAGAGAGAGATAGCGAGAGAGGGAGAGAGAAAGAGAGAGAGAGATAGAGGGAGAGGGAGAGAGAGAGAGAGGGAGAGAGAGAGACAGACAGACAGAGAGAGAGAGAGAGAGAGAGAGAGAGAGAGAGAGAGAGAGAGAGAGAGATAGAGTGGAAATGTTTTTCTATCTGTATAGAATTAATGTTTTAATGAATGTTTCTAGTTACTCACGTTTCAACTGTATTTTGACTGTTCGTGAATTTATATTGCATTGTATATTTTTAGTGAACACATTTTCAACCTCACTGCGAAACTGTTTTTCTGGTATAAAATTTTACACATATGCATTTATATTATATGTATAATACTTTGTTTTACGTACACATTTGTGTCGATTAATTTTTAAGATGTGATGTCTTTTTCATTGTAATGCGCATTGAGCATCTTTTAGGAAATGGAAATGCGCAGTATAAATGCTATTTATTATTATTATTATTAAAAAAAGAAGAAGAAGAAGAAAAGAAGATTGGCTGTTTGGAGAAAAATAAAATTGCACCTAAAAAAAAACCCGCAACGTTTTATGTCTCGTGTCTTCTAAAACCTATGCAATAGAGAGGTAAAATCAAAAATTAAAAAATACCAGGGTTAAATATTTAGATAAGGGCACTTTTCAATGTTTGGGCACCATTTTACGTAGCTACGCCATGGCAAGCGGTGTTGGCAAACAAACAGCATTAAGGAAATTCAAGGAAACAGGTGGGGGAGAAAACTCTGAAAATAACATCTACAAGGATTGATGCATTCGAAGTAAATTGTTTTTCTGTCTGAGTGTTAGAAGCGGCTAGACAAGGACTTTGGTCCCGGAATAGCACAAACAACATTATTTCCGTTTGGAGTTACATCGATCAGCAGTGATATACGTTTGGGAACATGACCCTTTGCTTTCAAGCAAGACTAACTCACATAAATAATCAAAATACTTATGGACACTTTTAAAAACTGTATTATCATATTTTACTCACGACACTTCATATTCACTGTTTTTAAGACCTTCAAACTCATATCTAAATTTAAAGTAAATGATACCCTGTTCGCGTTTTATATTACTGTTTTTTTCGAATCCATCCCTTTGTTCCACTTGCCATGAATCCTTTCCTTGCCACTATTGTTATTGTCATCACTCATGTTTTATATAACGGGAAAAACAAAATTCCAGCAAGGTGACTTTACTCAGTCCTTTTTTATATGATTGATCTCATGGTGACTGAAATCTGAAGCGGTTATAAAATATGAAACTGAAAAAACTGTGGCAGGAAAACCATAATGTGTCTCCCGTTCTGAATGTATCGACATAGAAGTCTTGGTCAGTCAGTTATCCCAAGACCTTCTTTGCTGTATGCTCAATATAGCCAAAAAGAATATAATGGGGGTGGCAGGCACTTCTGCTCTTATTTACTAGGAACAGATTTGTCCATTTTGGAAGGCGGTTTCCAGACCCATATGGTAGAGGGACAATACAGCTAGACTGCAAACTCTGAAGACGTATACGGAAATAAGAGAGGTCAAAACAGGGAAAATCTTAATCATGATACAATGTATATACAAGAACATTACTATTATGTCCGATGTCCGTGATGTTCCAAGTCTTCGAAAGACACCCAAACAAGGAGTTCTCCATTTAATTGAAATTCCTTTACGAACTGAACGATGCCTTTTTGAACATATTTTCGATTGCTGCAGTGAATAGCTTGGGTGATATGGGGTCTCCTTGTCTCATTCCCTTTACTATGGAAAAGTTTTCTGACACGTGGTTGTCAACATGGATTGTAGATGACCCTTCTCGATAAATCTTTATTGAATGTAAGTCTCGTTCATGCTTATTTTCCTGAGCTACATAAATTGCAAAGTGTTTGATGGAGTCAAAGGCTTCTTCGTAATCAATAATACCAACACATGGCTGTAGATTATATTCGTGGTATTTGGCTATTATTTAGTTTACTGACTGTAGATGGTCTGTTGTTTAGTATCTTTTTCTAAATCCAACTTGTTCTATTGGTTGGTTTTCATCGAGCACTCTTTCCATTCGTTTCTGGAGTACACCTGTAAACAGTTTGTAAGTATGCGACAGTAAAATCATTGTTCTGTAGTTTTTCTGTCTCTTCTATCTTTTTATACAGAATTGTTATGTTTTTCTTTTTTTTAATTTTCTTAATCTAATGAAACTCTTTTACTATAAAACAATAACGCTAGTTAACTGACAAGGTCCGGAAACAGGTGGCAGCCACAACTGCTAGCTAACTTCATTTCATAGCACCAGTATGTTGCAAAGGTGTCTGTCTGTCTGTCTGTCTGTCTGTCTGTCTGTCTGTCTGTCTGTCTGTCTGTCTGTCTGTCTGTCTGTCTATCTATCTGTCTGTCTGTCTGACTGTCTGTCTGTCTGTCTGTTTGTCTGTCTGTCTGTCTGTCTGTCCCCCTTTCCTTCTTTCCCTGTGCTGTTCCTTTTTTTCTTTTCCCCTATTAATTACGGCCTCATGTTTTATGTGTGCTCTTCGGTATTTAGGATGTGGTTTGTCTCCCAGGCTTGGATGTCACTCATATTTATATTATGTTAATATCAGCAGCTGTGGCCTGAACGTGGAAAGTGGTACCATTTTTTAAGACACCTGTTTAAATCGTCTGATAGTCACTTTGTGCTAGATTCTATATTGTACTCGAAGTCTACTAATGATAACCGTCTGAAACCCGGTACGGCACTCTCTCTTCGAAATGCCTTTCGTTTTTTTAAAATCTGGGCGCGAGACACGTTGCAAAAGCTCAAACAAACAAAAGCCGCAGAGACAACAAAAATCCCCGGTACCTGTGCATGTGTCTCAGCAATGATAGTACATAACAAGATGGGCCACTTCTCTCTTTGAGCCAATTAAAAAAGTGTCCTCAAAATTTGGTGGCGCCCTCTTCACAAAAGCGCACTCTTTGCGAACAGAGTTACCCTACTTGAGTTTTTAAAAATCAAAGTGAAACTAGCAAGTTTTGGGATAAATTTCGGAAGAACGCTTTTTTAAAATGGTTACGCTGACAAAAAACCTTTTCCGGAGGAAAGGGTGATGGTTTTCTTCGTTTAATTTGACTTTAGAATGAAAGGCGAGAGGTCATTAAAATAAAAAAAACCTAAAACTACGCACTGAACGTACCCGAACTGCTGATGAACAGCAGTCGATCTGCGCACGCAAGGAGGTGCTATTCCTATTCTTCTTCTGGAAAAACGAAAGAGAGCTTCAAAACAGACTGCAGCGCCATCTGAAGCAAAGAGCATACTTCCTGCGGACACTTTTTTGGCTGAGTGAACCATCTTGTTATGTACTATCATGTGTCTCAGCACGTCTGTATCGTCGATACGAAAGTAAACTGTAAGCTATGAGAACATCGAAGCGGGCTACAACTTTAAACTTCTTTCCCTGATCGTGAGTGGAATTCCCCATGGGATCTTTTCCTCCGTTATTTTTTATGTCAAAAGTGCCTGCCTTTGCAGCCCTGAACACGACACGAAAAGTGGTTTTTAAAACCTTGAGTAGGAAAGTAACTGGCTAACGCAGAGCGCGCACACACATTGTAGTTGTCCCAGAAGCAGGTGTGTGTGTGTGTGTGTGTGTGTGTGTGTGTGTGTGTGTGTGTGTGTGTGTGTGTGTGTGGAAAAGGGGAGGGGGGGGGGAAACAAAGTTAAGATATCCAGTTCGCCATGATTTTACACTATCTGTCCCGAGAGACACGGCGAGGCATTCAGCGTCTCACACTCAGGATTTGTTGCCCTCAAGGGTACATCAGGCTCTGCTTTGTTTTCGCTTCTAATGACATTTTGAGGACCACCTGATCGAAAGGTTGAAGGTATGCGCTTTTGTGTCAGGGGAAATTAAGAAGAGGAAGTAAATGGTGGAGGATTAACCAGACTCACATTCTCTAAATGACGAGCTGGCCCTGCTGTCTCTTTCTTCCTTTACATTTCCTCACGTGATTTGAGTGTTATTAAGATTACAATTCATGATAAAATAAATGAAAAAAATAAATTTATAAGGTGGGATGGGGCATGACTTATGATCATCGTTTCAAACTTTTAAATAAAAGTGAAACCCTTATGCAATTCAAATAGAAAATGAAAAATAATCTGTACGTGCTAGATTCAGCTTGAAGTCTCCTTGATAAATATTCAGTCCGGGTAATTTTGCTGAACTTAGGTTTCAGTGAACTATTATTTGTCCAGTCTTTATTAATATCACTTACAAGTATGGCTTACAAGTAGAATGACGTGCTAAATGTCGATGAATGTAAACAAACTGACAGAGCTGGGTACATCCTCGGGGGAATAGAGTTAACCCGAACTTATGTATTCTACAAGATATACTGAAAAGCAAAGGTTATTGGGATCTCTTTTTTAAGTAGAAAGAAATCGATACATCCGGCTTGTTTACGAGTTTCATCTGTTAGAGAATCTATTCCCTTCTCAGAAGTACCTGCTAGCTTCACAGAATGGAATATGTTTAAGCTCAGATACGAAATTATTGTATTGTTTCGTAGGAAAATATAATTCAGGAAATTTAGATTACAGTATTGTCTCGTTTAGAAAAAGAACCCCCCGCATTATAGGGTGAATTTTGAAGAAAGAATTAGAAAAAGGAAAAGGGGGTGGGGGTGGGGGGTAGGGGTAAAGGCGTCAGATGCAAGAACACTATTTAGAAGAATCGAGTTATGCTGCGGTATCCGTTTCAAAAGAAGGGATGTATCTTTTAAACTTCACGAGAGACATAATCGCATGTGTTGCTGCTAGTCTTATACGACATATTTTCGCATACTAATACGTAGGCTGACGACATGGTGTCATGGAATATCTTTTAATTGGACATATTCTTCTTCGAGTATGCGCTGGGGCCTAGAGGTTAAGGTGTTCGCCTATCATTCAAAGGTCCCGGTTTCGAATCCGGGTAGCGACGGAAAAAAATTCTTATGTCAAATTTCCTTCTTTCACCACTTTTCCTGCTCTCTAGCAATGTTCTGTTCTCTGCTTTTGTCTCCATTTTCTGCTCCCACCCCCTCACCTCCTGTGTCCCCTCCTCTGGGCTCCTGACTCTTTCTGTAGCCTTTCTTCTGCTACTCCTTGGTTCCTTCTTACGGCTGACTTTCAGCCACATCCTTGATATTCGGGCTAGGTCGAAAAATTTCGGACGTCCCGTGTGCAAGTTGCGCATGTCAAAGATCCCTTGGTGGTCTAAAATCGGTAAGAGTAGGCTTCGGACGCCACCTGGGCAAAATTCAAAATTTCCTACAAACTGAAACTATTTTATGTGTCTCGCACGCTCATATGACCTTAGGCAGGTGTGAGAGCCGTGATGCGCTTACCAAAAAAAGTATGCGTTTGAGGAAAATGGCATAACTTTGTGTGACTTCACCTACTTTGCTGCTCGAAAATTTCGTCGATAATAGTAAATATCGTCAATCCCTTCTTCTTACGATCCACAAAAAACTCAAGAATGCTAACTGTACACTCCAGCGTTTGTGGTGTAGCGTTTAGACGCTTCGTGATCGTGAACAGAAGAACCGAGTGCGATTCTAGCATGAGGAGAAATTTTATCGAGTATCTACTTTGTTCTGCAGGGACGTTGAATCCCTTTCAGCTTGGGTTGGCAGATCCTGACAGACAGGGTCCAAACCCTCCTCTTAAATGATCTAAATTCTGTCGATGGTGGTAGCGTAAACTAACATACGTTAAACAAAAAAAGCGCCAGTTTACGAGTTCAGGCCATGCTACTGTAAATGACGGGTGCCCATCAGATCAATTTGTTTTAGAGTGTACTACGGATCCATAATATTATGCCAAGAGGCACCTTGCTGTAGATAATATAAAGATTTTAGTTTATTTCACTTCTCAATCGCAATTAAGTGTCTAACTTATAGTATGATCTCAGTTAGAGATGAGATGACAAGAAAGTGGTGGCGATGAATTGAACATGGTATAGTCTCACGAAGCCAGGAACAAATAAAGGGCTGGATTTGAATCCCTAGGGTAAGAGTTCAAGAAGATGGCCATTTGCAATTCGGAGGAGAGTCATAAAGAATAATGACGTACAGGGAATTGATGAGACAAGGAATAATATGAAGAGGCTAGTTTTGGATATGTAGAACGTGTTTGTTTGTGGCCTATACCCTGATCCTGGGTGAGAAAGGCAATGGTGACAATGATGACAACTTCTGTTTTGTTTTTTATACGATGCCATCATTATAAAGTACTAGGTCTGAAACATATATCGCAAGCATGGCTCTTTATTCATTCCTCAGCTCGTATGCTCTTTAAAAAAATCACGTTAACCTGGTATTTCTACGACACCCATCTGTTAAGATTTTCTAAAATAGTTTTCCTGAAGTTTGCCCCTGCCTTGTCTGCCTTCAATCTTTCCAGTGAGAGCAAGATGTTCAAGGCCCTTATGTCAAGGCAAGTGTCCTGGAAAACATGTTTGCCGTTTCCTAATTGTTTTCAGTTGTGAACAGCCCACGCGGATTTCTTTCGTTACTTCCACGTTTGATTTATTTTTCCCTAAGAAATTCTCAATTGTCTCCAGAGAAACCATTTTTCTTTTGCTTCTATTATAGTTTCACCATCTTAGTAAATTGTTCAGCATTTACAGCTATTTTCAAGGGTTGATCTCACGTAGCCTTTTAGAACTCTTATTTTAGTAGTCATTGAGGTGTTTCTATTTTTCTATTGAAGATGTCTTTAGCTATTGCAGTTCTAAGTTTTATTTCTGTGGATAATTTGGCTTCGAATGTAATGAAATATCCAAGACTTTCAACTGAAATACGACATACTAGACACACTATCATAATTGTTTTGAATCCAGGCCACCGGGCTGGGGCAAACTGTATCCGACCTCCAAACAATTCTTAGAAGCTATAGATTGATCTACGACATATCCCATTTGTGTAACAGTGATGATGATGATGATGATGATGATGATGATGATGATGATGATGATGATGATG
>NW_004797277.1:1450056-1451437 GCF_000002075.1 Aplysia californica | reverse complement strand
TCTCTCTCTCTCTCTCTCTCCCTCCTCTCTCATTCTCTTTCTCTTTCTCTCTCTCTCTCTCTCTCTCTCTCTGTGTCTCTCCCCCTCTCTCTCTAGCTCTTTTTCTCACACATAGAGACACAGAAACACACACACAAACACACACACATATACACACATACACACACACGTACACACTGTCTCTCTCTTATTCTCGAGAATACAAACGGAAGTTTGATTGGGTCATGTACAAATCGGAACAATATAATGCTTATCATTATCAAATCTTAGTCTTTGTGCGGAAATTGTGCGCCTTTATGAAAGTTATAGACCTGGACAACATTATGACGCATTGACCCTTACATACCGATGATACGTGAACTCTGGTATTAGAAACTGTTGAGTGAGATCAAACGGTGACTGTTATTGCTCATAACGTTAGAAACTGGATCTAAATCGTAGAAGTTCTATGCGAGTGAGGTAGAAATCATTTTCTTCGTCCCGAAAAAATGATTCAAATATTATAATAATATTTCTGCAAGCAGGGCATTTTAAGAAGTAGAAAGTGTGTGTGAGTGTGTGTGTGTGTGTGTGTGTGTGTGTGTGTGTGCAGGAAAGGATGTGAGAGAGAGTATATGTTTATGTGTGAGTGTATATGTGTGTTTGCGTGTCTGTGTGTGCAAGTGTGCGTGTGTGCCAAAACAATGAGCCAGTGTCTGACGATTATAAACCTTTTTTTTCGTCTTACCTTATCATATACATCTCTCTTCTGTATGGTAAAAGATCGTCTGATAATTTTAATAAAGACCTTTTTCTATACAGATCTACTTTCTTTCATTTTGTTTGGCTTTAGATATCGAAATCTGTCAAAGCCAGGACGTTTTTCAGTCAGGTGTACATTATTTGATTAGAGAATCGCTTCTATTAATTTACTATGCTCATTTTTTACGACTGAAAGCAAGCATAGCGAATGGATAATATTTCTTCTGGCCTTTAGGAAAGTCTGTAAAAGTTTCTTTCCTGGCAAAGCTCCGCTCGTGTTACTTTGACATTTTTGTAACACTGAGCTACTTGTGCAATGTGAACCTTGCAGGAAGTGAATGAAGAGAGGTACTCTCGTCTTTATTTTTAATTTAAAGCAAACAGATTGTCTTCCTATCTATCTATCAATCTATCTATCTATCAATCTTCGGCAACTGGTAGTTTATCTCCTCTTCTCTACTTTATCCGCTATCTCTTCTCTCTCTCTCTCTCTCTCTCTCTCTCTCTCTCTCTCTCTCTCTCTCCCTCCTCTCTCATTCTCTTTCTCTTTCTCTCTCTCTCTCTCTCTCTCTGTGTCTCTCCCCCTCTCTCTCTAGCTCTTTTTCTCACACATAGAGACACAGAAACACACACACAAACA
>NW_004797277.1:1447899-1449948 GCF_000002075.1 Aplysia californica | reverse complement strand
GTTGCAACGACTTTGTTATTTAAAGGGTTATTTATAGTGCTTTGTTTGGTGACAGAAGCCAAAAATTCTAATAATTTCTCCAGTTCACTCTCTAAAAAGTGTCAGTTACAACTTGCAGGAAATGGTAGAGGTATTGCCACTGACGTCGCGCATAACGTTTTGTTTCGTATTGTATATAATAAAGATTCCTTTAAAGAAGTATGCGATCCTAGTCTTTGTATACCACAACCATAGCTCCCTAAAGTTGATAACCGAAGTAAATTTTAAAGTCGCCACAAGTGTTTTTGATGAATAAAAAAATAAAATAATATAAAGTACATTAAATAGAAGTGTCACGCATTGTGAAGCATGATTTCTCTTAAAAAAAGGACCAAAAACTCAGTAACGGAAACTCCTGTCAAATACAGCAGTGAATGGAAATTAAACGACCTGCTACCAAGTGAGCTTCGCATGAAAGAAGAAATTTTACAAACTCCACTGATTTCATACGGGTGTCAGTAACTACGCGAGTTTCTCTATTCAAACACAAGTTTTGAAAGTTTAAATATTTTATAACAACTGCAAACATTGCTTTCTTTTAACACTCATGCTGCAGGACGAAAGAAGATAAATTAATTTGAGCACAAAGAGTAACCCAAAACTAACCAAAGTCTGACGCAAGCAAGACATAGTATTGCCAAGAAACTAACAAATGGGTAAAAAAAAAACACAACCAAAAAAAAAAGACAATCAAACAAAACAAACATAGGGTTTAAAAAGAGATATAACTTACAGGCCACCTATTTGAAAAATAAAGAAACAACTTTTTAAGAATAATAACAACTTTTGATTCTCTATGAGATTTACTTTGAGATGCTGTAACTAAATTCAACTCTATTTGTCCTTTCATGTAGTTTTGTTCTAAATTGAAGCTTCATTTCGAAGGGTACATTTCTGCCTATCAAGCGAAAACAAAACAAAACAAACAAACAAAACAAAAAAATCAGGGACTTACAACACCGTCCCATTTCAACGTGTCAGTAAGAAAACATATTCAACATTGTATCAAGGTCTAATGTATTCACGTGTATATTCACCTTGATTGTTGCTCACAAGATAAGGTGTTAAAGTTGCTTATCCTTTTTTAAAGTCTGGATCATGGAACAATGAATTATTTTGTAATACAGCTAAAATTTAACAATAGTTCACAAAGACACTGAGAAAACATTTCTTGGTTATGATCGGATGCACATCAATTTCTTTTAACTATCAGGACATATTAAAACATGCCCAGTGTCAAAATTTGGAGAGAATCAGTGGATCCTATCAAAAGTTATTCACAAGAAGACGTCTTGTTTTAGCTACATGGCCTATAATGTGGATTGTATCCATGATTTTAGTAGAAAATACACCTCTGGTCTTTGAAGGGGAAAGGCGATGGCACCGTATATTTCTTGTTGATAGCAAACCGTTATCTATCCTTAATCAGTTATTTCCCTTGAGATTGAGATTCGCTTTGCTAAACAAACAATGATACATTATCCGTAATTATGAGGGGTGTGTAATCATTAACAACGTTTCTGTCCCTTTCTGTTGTTTTTTTGTTTTTGTTTGGGAAGTGGGGGGGGGGGGTCCCTGTCATGATATCAAATGTCTGTCACCAGGACGCTTTTGGACATTAACGTAAGCTGTATTGTTTGTTTGAAGACTAATTCTCAACATCCATCTAGTAAATGTTTCATCTGCTATAACTACATCGTCTCAATGGGGTCCAGCAACATTTTTGTTCCACAAAGCTCGCTACGATGGATCTGACTTCAAAAGTTCATAGACATGTTGACCTCATTTGAAAAGACACACATGTGCAGCTTTAAATGTCAGTTTTGAAAGTACAGTACCCTTGATGAATCGATGTCTCATTGCACTGGGAGTTCAGTGGTATTTGTTATGAATGATTAAAATCACTGCCACACCTTCATTCCACTTTTTACTACGCACACGCACACAGACTCACGCACATGCGCAGAAACACCATCGTCATCTTCTCTCTCTCTCTCTCTCTCTCTCTCC
>NW_004797277.1:1438753-1446253 GCF_000002075.1 Aplysia californica | reverse complement strand
CTTATTGTTCCAAATAGAGTAAATTGGTGCACTCCATGTAGACCAAGAATTATGCCATATTGCACGCCTTGGATATCATAATACAAACCAATGAGAAGAATGAACTCTCTACGTCAACAGACTTCTCATAGTATGTTCCATTTTTTCAAAGCCAACCTACACACAGTGTAAGCCAGTGATATGCCCCCCCCCCTTCCACCCTCCTCCAGCTATCTGTTATGTAAGGGAAACTTGGGGCCTGGTGTCCCATTTCTGTAAGTAAAAACACGTGCAGTTGGAAGCCGAAGAAGACGTTGCTTATCTTTCGTCTTGCAATCAACAACCAGGTCAAAATATCAGTCTGTACCCAGAACAGAGAAACCGTTTGTTTAAAAGATGTGAACTTGAAATGGAAAGTCGTGGTTACAAGGAGAGCCGCTCTGATAAAGCGAGTCTGTCAAATGAAATTTATTTGACGATTTTAGCTAGAAACCAGTGCTCCCTTATTATTCAGGTCATAAAAAAACCGACAGAAGTAAACTTTATGGGGGGCTTATGCAGCCTTGGATGATTTTGGAGCCCATTACAGAAAATTCAGAATATGTCTTGAAATAGATAAAATTCGGCCAATTATGGCAACATGATATTACATCCCAGAAGTTTCTACATTTTGCAGTCCCCTACCGACCTGTTTCCGCCCCCTTGTTAAATTAACTACAGCAAAACGTTCCACCCCCTTCCACGATGTCAACCTTTTCCACCTCGTCAACTTGAAAACAGTCTAAGGAAAAGACTAAGCATCTCTTATTTCTTCCAGCATCCCAGGCGGAATTAATTGGCCCGGCCCTATAGCAAAACTAGAAGCTGAGTCTTACCTCAAATGGTCCGCGTCCTCCCGCTGTTTTCCTCTCACTTCTGTTCACTTCCGGAACGGCTCATTAGTTCCCTCGCCACTTCCGCAGTCTGCGAGCCTCCGCGAGTCCACCTGGTGGAGGGAGAGAGTAATTAGCAGGTGCAGGGCCGGACCAGGGGCGGAGATGACAAGTTATTCAAGTCGCCCGGTCGTCACTTGAGTTAGTCCCAGATCCGATTCTCCCCGATCTGAGGTTTACGTGTTCCTTTTTCGATTATTTCACACTTTCAGGGATGGTCGAGCTGTATTGATTTCCATTTTAATAGGCTCTGAGGTAGGTGTAGAGCCGAGAACAGAAAATGAGGGAAGTGTAACACTAGAAATGTATAGGCTTAGTGGGGTGCCATCTGATGTGGAATCCAGCTTATTATTCGAAAAAGGAGGGGGGGGGGCATGGATTATACCCTAAATATACATAATGTATTAACGTGATGTGCTCATTTAACAAATTCTATGACTTTTTAGATAGTGATTTTTGAAGAGGAGGTATTTGAGAGAATTTCATTTGTCAATATGACGGGGAAATGTTAATGATACAATTAGGCAACCTGGTGACCTCTTCAAATATACATAAACCGAAAGGCCGTTTTGGCCGACTGATTGGGATTACATCTGGGAAGTACGAGTTACGAGGCAAGCGCTATAACAGCTAGGCGACTCTGTTCCCTCCGAGATTAAATTGGCTGAGTCATTTCTTATTTAGGTTCAGGAGAAATACATTTCGAGAAAGACTCCCGTCTCTCCCCATTCCCACTTCAAGTTTTTGGGTATAAAAATAAAAAAGCCTTGATGCACATTATTTCCCCGAGTGATTTTTCCTTTGAACAGAAAACTATAGAGCCATGGAATGCACATCTCACTTTTTAAAGTGTACCAGTTGTCAGATACGCTCATAACAATAATTGGAGGGGTGAGATATGTAGATTCCTACTTGGAATTTATTTCAGTCTTTGCTGTTCTTAGAATATTCTTTCGTTTGTAAAATGAGTATTTTTACATTTTGACCCTTGCATATCACAACATTTAGACAGCCCCGACATTCAGACACGCTCTGGCAAAACACAACCTATCGTATATGGTTTTCTGTAAAAAGTTAATGGACTATTTTATTTAAAATTTCTATTGAAACGGTTTAGAAAATGGTTCGTTTTACTCATGACACAAACAAACTCAAACACACTCAGACACACAGACACACGCGCACACACACACACACACACACACACACACACACACACACACACACACACACACACACACACACACACACATACATACATACATACATATACACACACATAGACACATACTCAGACACAAACTCTCATACTTTCTCTTTTCCTCTCAAGCCCCGCCCCCTCCCCCCCTCTCTCTCTCTCCCCCTCTCTCTCTCTCTCTCTCTTTCTCTCTTTCTTTCTCTCTCTCTCCCTCTCTCTCTCTCTCACACACACACATACACACTCACTCACACACACATACACGTTAATTGTGGCTTAGGCACAGCGCTTTTCCTCGCCCCCCCCCCCATCTCATCTGTGCTAACATAATATCGCTTTCAGTTATGAAAAAATAAGATAACACCATTGCAGCACAAAGCTGAGGATTAAAATCCGACTTGGTATCAACGAAACCTCCCACACTGCTCAAACAACTGATGGACATAACTGGGTTGTACAAAACAATCAGACATGGACGTGCGTGTGATTATGGAACCGGAGATCGATGGACAACCATTGTTTGTCTTCTTCCGACCAACCGTGTCGTAACACAGAAGAAGTTTTAGAATGTAATGTTAAATCGGAAGGAAGGGAGCCCCGCATAGCACGTAAAAGCTTCGAACTGAACAAATAACACGAGGATTCATTCATTTTTTTGCCCCCACGCGTAATGAGTAAATTTGTCTGGGCTATTGTTTTTGCCCGGGTGAGCTTTTTCAGTGGGTGAGAGCGACGACTGAGATCCTGGTTGGCGTTTTCACTCAGGCTTTGACATCACGTTTGGCAGACGAGATAGACTTGACTTGACACGCATATGATGGGACTCCACCCCTAAATCTTCCCGCTGTGTAAAATAAATGAGTCCGAAGTATGCCTACTGAAGCAGTGCAGCAGCATACTAAACTTTTCTTACTTTTTAGGTGCGCCTCGAAGTTGTTTCACTATTTCACAGATCTTTAAAGCAGTACGATACGAATAAAACCATTTGACAGCAAACCGACCCCTGAACTATGTTACGAAAGCGTTATAGTATTATAATAAAACCGAGAAACTGATTCTAGATCTTCCTCGCTAATGGTTCAGTCCAACTGAAAAAGGGGGGGGGGAGGCGGGAGGGTAAAATGGTTAATAATTTACGTTTCAAATAAAACATTTGGTTTGAGTGGCACTCTGTGAGCAAAATCAATCAACAGCTAACATTGTCATTAGTGGATACAGTATATATTGAAATAAAACATTGTATGAGTTTAAGTTAAAAACAGGTTAAAGGTTATACATAGACAAGATGAGAAAAAGAATAATTTCGAAACTCGGTAAAAGTGTATTCCCCCATCCGCAGGGCACCCCCTTGTCAAACCTTTTAAGCTTGCATGGAGTTTTTATGTTTTCATAATCTTATTCAAAAGCTGTTTTGCAAATAATTTTAGAACTGTATACAAACACGTAAAACATAATCACTTTGATATCCAAATTCTAGTCAATCCAGTATTGGGACAGTCTCTTCTGTCACTTGCCCCCTCTCACATAATATTATGGTCTAACCCAAGACATGCACTGCAGTCAACTATGACATGGAATTTTATTCTGACGGAATGTCAATACAAAACCAGAGTCAAGTGTATAACGACGTTATGAAAAAGATAAAAACAGATGGTAGCTCTTCTACACCATCATTTATTATACTCTTG
Organism: Aplysia californica; assembly: GCF_000002075.1. NCBI lineage: Eukaryota > Metazoa > Mollusca > Gastropoda > Aplysiida > Aplysiidae > Aplysia > Aplysia californica. The sequence continues at coordinate 1,442,456 of NW_004797277.1, read as the reverse complement.
ATCACGAGCGTCTGTATGTAGCGGTTATATAATACATAGGTACTACAAGCCCGCGCTCAGGAGACCCAAATTAGATTCCCCTGTGGGGAGAATTTTTATGGAATGTCTCTGTCTTTCTGCTGGGGTGTTGTATCCCTCTTAGCCCGGGTTGGCCCTGACAGGCAGGGTCTAAACCTGCCTCCTGAATTGAAAAGACGCCTACATTTAAACCAAATAATCCTGATCTCAAAATTCGAAAAAGGGAAGGCAAAAAGGGGAAAAAGGAGACAGCATTGAAAAAAGAAAAGCGTTCTCCGAATCTGAGATGATTTGAAAATGGCAGACATACGGAGAGGTCAGTCGTAAAAATGTAAAGATTACTGATGCATCATAAGAGTCGTAATTTTCCCCGATTGTTTCATGTTGACAAATGACTTCTTTCCATCGTTTTGCTCTCAATTTGCTTGTTTGAAAAAAATAATAATATTCACTTTGCCCGTGACAAACATAATCAATTTGATTTGCGTTCGATATACTTTACTTTGCCGTAGGACTAAGAGAACAAGAGAACATAATGAAATCTGTCAAAGAACGCAGTGATCAAAATGGATTTCGTCAACATGAAAGAAACCATAATCTTGGAAATAGGCGAATAAAAAATGCACTGAAAAAGGACACAGAGTTACAATTATTAAGCGTTATCTGTTTTTAGTCATTGTTTGGTTTGTTCCTTTTTGTTTATCAATACTATTTTATTAGAAACGGCAGTGGTCACACACCAGTGACTTATTTAAAACAACCGTACATGAACAGAACGGTGGTAGTCTAGACGCAAATGGGAAAGAAAGGCAGAAGGCATCGATATTTTCCGAGTGACTAATGCTACCTCTCTCCCCCTTCCGAGGTCTTCGAATGCAAAAAGAGGTTTTAATAAAACACTGATTGGGATGAAACTGAAAGAGCGAGCACTTTGGAATATCTTAAAGCCATGACCAAATCAAATGGGAAAGTAACCCCACGGATCAGAAGGGGAATTGCAATCCTTTCATCAAAACTAAAAAAGATGACATCGATTTGGAAAGGGTAATACAATGATGCAAGGATAAGAATTCTAAGAAGTACCATATCAATAATATCATGCTACACCGCAAAATATTGATGTGATGCATGGACCACCAGTGAACATGAAACAAAAGGGCTACAACTTTCAAAACAAAATTACACACTACGAAAAAGAAAATATTTAAAAAACTATATTCTGAGGAGATAAAAAAAAGAATGATGGTGCACGAGGAAGAATACAATGTAGGCAAGCATATAGACACGGCAAATTGAGAATGAACCTGAAACTAAACCACCTTGGTCATATCAAACGCAATGATTAACTCGAAGATCTCTTTCCGAAAGCAAAGGTAGAAGGCAAGAGAAAAATGAGAAAATCCAACAGAAAATGAGAACAGTCAAGGAAATCTGAATTGGAACCCAAACAACTCAGGTAGGAGAAGGACAAGAGATGGAATGTTTTATTATGGAAAGGTCCTAGAAGAAACATCTGACAACTGGAAAAAACTAACAAGAAGGTGAGAAAGTATGTTTAATTTTATCGGAGTTCATGATAAATCTCTTCAAGTAAACAAATCTATCTATGATTAAGAGAGAAACATATTTGACTGTTTCTAGAAGATGACAGTGGCACACAGGGTTTATCCAATTTTAATTCGCCACATGCCTCGTATGCTTCACTAGCATTGATTGTTCGAGTAATAGAAGAATACACAATCATTCGTCCGGTTCTCATCACACTTTCGAAGAGGCATTAATTCTTCTCACCATGAGCACTGGAGATAAATATTTTGCTTAAAGGTAAATTATATTATTCACCTTTTTAAAAACCATTTGTCATATAAGTTGTTAAATTAATTTCAACAGCCGCTCTTTGAAAATAAAAAAAGTCCTACGTATTATTTTGGAATGTAAATAAATCTGTATAAAACGTGTCGATTAAAAAAACCCAACACGTTTAATGAATGGATCGATTGTACATGTTTTACGTCCACCCCTTTTCCGCCCGCTTGTCCACCCACCTTTCTGACACAATTTGAATAAATTTGGAGGCTGGCTGCGTCGACCCTGCCTGTACCGAGTGGGATGTTTGATTAGAGCAGACAGACTGGAGAAGCTCGATGAAATTACGTCCACACTGGGGTTTAGAGCTCACGTCACACCGTGTGTTGGGTTGGAAAATCCAAACTTTGTACTACAGATTAGACGTCGGTGGCGTTAATTGTGTGATTTCAGCTCAAGGGTGTGTAAACCGAGTCTTGCATTACGGTTAAAGTGGCATTGATGAATGAGTTTTAGACTGGACAAAAGGTTTCAATTACTTCAAATTAGTATTGCAGAAAAAGCCTTTTGACAATGGACTCAAACAGCGATTTACTGAAATGGGTGTAATGCTGCAACATGCGTTTTGGTCTGATTTAGGATCAAACCAACAGATAAATGTGGCGTTACGATATGCCGCATGTGATTAACTGATTTTCACCCATCGAAAGGGCATACTTTGTATTCTAATCATCGACTTTGAAAGAACTAAAAGGCGGAAAACTGATGTCATACCTGGACAGTAAAGTTGTGTTCAATTGTGTGGATGCCAAGATATGTAAGGATAAAATCAGAAACTTTAGACAATTTTTTTTTTTTTTTACAAAACATGCATATGAAAGGAATATAAACGTTTGTACACGACTTCTCTAATTATCACTCTTGTATCTACAGTATCCATACCCCACCACCCCATCCCTCCATCTCGAACATAGTAAATGGATAAATAGCAAGACAGCTTCGTCAACAACAGACAGGTCTGTCGTTGTAGCTGCTCGCCTTTGAGATGGATTAGATCAAGGTTGTTTGCAGTGCCGCAAGGATTTAAATCATCACTATCTTGAATACTTTGAACATGGTTACTGGGTAGCTGAGTAACTTACATGGAAATCTATCTATCTATCTATCTATCTATCTATCTATCTATCTATCTATCTATCTATCTATCTATCTATCTATCTATCTTTCTATCTATCTATCTATTTGTCTACCCGCCTACCTGTCTGTCTCTCTGTCTGTCTGTCTGTCTGTCGGTCTGTCTGTCTGTCTGTCTGTCGTATATTACACTATTTCTACAGACACGAACACACACACACACACACACACACCCACATACACACATATACAGAGACAGACAGACATACAGACAGACAGACAGACACACAGACACAAACACTAACACGAGCAAACCAAACTAGTCCAGTTTAAGGTGCGGCTGTACCTTGGAACAACCAGTCCGCGCATTGAATGAATGATCTTGCTGAGACATAAGAAGAGCCCGATAGCCTTTTTCTAGATCCCACACCGGACACGGAGAGGAATGCATAATTATTTCCCCAGAGAAAAAGAAAGCGTTTTCCTTTTGTTACATAAAAAAATGGAAGGGATAAAAAATCTTACTTAGATTTTATTTTCACTCTGGAGGTGCACTGGTGATTCCCCCCCACCCCCAACTTGCCCTGCTGAACCCACGGCATGTTTTTGTGGAGAACCTAATGAAGCTCTGAAAAGAAAAGAAAATCCAGTTTCCTCTTCCTAACCTGATTCTCCTACCCGTTTTCCAGAGCAATTATATTAATCACGAAGGTTTTCACGAAATGAAATATTGCCACGATACATT
>NW_004797277.1:1431253-1433753 GCF_000002075.1 Aplysia californica | reverse complement strand
AGATAGTGTATTGGAAAGAATTGGCCACTGTAGTCCATGTTTAGTCGGGTAACATATCCACAGAGAATCAGATAAGCAGACAACACTACCAAGGGATACGGCTGCCTTTGGGGTGTATAAATAAATTATCGGATCGTGACTCTGGACAATGAAAGATATAATTGCACAGGCATAGGATTACGTCCATCAGCAAACATGTCTCAATTGTTTCTTGAAGTATTTATCGTGATCTCTATTTCCTCCCCCTCCTCTTGTTGTTTTTGTAAGGTAAACGCTTTACTAGACACAATGTAGGTTATTAGGGAACACTTGATCAGTTACAGGCACATCAGTCTTGGAGCATGTTCAATAAGACTCATCTCCCCCCCCCAAAAAAAAAACCAAGTGGAAAAAAAAGAAAGAAAAGACCCATTGCCTATTTTGTAGACTGCACTTTATGGAAACTGCATTAAAGACTCGGGTATTCTGAGTAATTGCTAAGTTTGACTCCGCCCACACTTTACCCCTTTAAGTAGGCGCTGCTGTTATTTCTAGATCAGGTGCAGGAAAAACGAGGAACGGGGGGGGGGGGGGGGGGGGCAAGGCAGGAGTAATAATCCACGACAGCAAAGTTTTGTTAACTGAAGTAATTTTCCCTGTTCTCTATGATCAAGATTTTTTTATTTTACAGAAATGAAATTGTGTTTATATCTACTGAAACGTGTTTTCTTTTCAACAAAACAACCCTTGATCTCAGTGCACTTTTTCAATCAATGTAACCTACGGCCAGGCGTAATGACAATGCCCCCTTCGGCCAGAGTCTTTTAGTTTAGCTTTCTTTTTTTTCTCGTTTGTAAATCGCTGCCCCCTTGGTGCTTCCTTGATTTTGGCGAAAAAATGTAGTACCATAAAATCACCCACATAAGAATTATTATTTAATAGCACTACAGCTCTCCAGTAACATTCATGCTGAAACATCAACATTTTGTCTTGATGCTCTTGGTGAAAGTTTTCAGCATGCTCTATGCGCTTTAACAACTATTATTACCCAAGAGGACCCAAAAACTCTAAGAAACATTCTCGGCTTTTCGGGAAGCGTACAGTGCAAACTGCAGATTGCACACGCTCAAACACTAGCAAACTGACACGATCTGGGTGAAGTGAGCATAATTCGTGTATAGTGTCTTTCCCATGGACACAACGTCGCCCCCCCCCTCCAGGTATTCGAACCCACGACCTTATTGTTCCGAGCTCAAGAGCCTAACCACTTGGCCACCGACGCAACCGTCAAAATATGCAGTTTAATGACAACGTGTGTATTGACTTATCAATATAAAAACTTTTAGCGAAGGCTACATTGACTGGCCTAGTGGGACAGGTTGTCGCCCGCGGGCGGCCCGCTGCGCACTCCTGACTTTATGCCAGTCACTGGAGGTGCCATTGATACGTTTTGCACGTCTTCATGTTCAGATTTGTCTTTTTGAAGATCTTCAGTAAGTGTGCCTGCTTGCCTGTCAGTCTATCTGTCATTTTATCTGTTGGTGTTTCTAAAATCTGTTCTTATGTCTGTTCTAACCACCTATCTGTGACCTTCTTACGTATTATACACTTCAATATTTCCTCGTTGTTTGTTTCTTTATATATTATTTACCCTCCATAAATTCTGTACCCGGTTCAATCCTATTGTATTCTTGTTTATTTTATTGACCAGACTTTCTCTGATCGAATTCGCCAGTTTTCTCTTTTGCGTCTGATTAAGTTAGATAAGAAAACGGATAGTACTGCTAGCACTCTCCGGCAGGATTTATTTAGAGAATAGTTCTGGTACAAAAATTATTGACAAATGGTGTGAACCAGAAAATCAAACAGACACGCAGTTGAGAAGAGCTCAGATATCCCTCGTTTGAATCAACAAAGCATTAATTGAGTCTTAATTACCGAGGTAATTAAATTTCCTGTGGGCGGTCTGGATCGATTCAGAAGGTTGGTTGCAACGGTCAACCGATTCACACAGCGTTGTTGCACTATCGAACGACGGGCCAGGATTCTAGTTCGTATGTTTAAACAAAGACAATCACTGGCACACTATAAAGGCTGTTCTACATAGCTTATGATGTTGTGCTATGGTGTTGCGATGACGCAATAGAGAAACGTACTTTGGGAGATGAGGGTACCGGCGGGGGAAGGGAGGAGTGTCATATTATATCACTTCTCAAAATACACGTTTATGGACATACATATTTCTGTTTTGATTGAAAGAGGATGATGTGTTATTAAACCTACTTCCCCAACTGTAAGAAACTTTAAGTCAATGGTGATAACTATAGTAGTAGTAATTCAGTAGTAATAAAAGGTAAGATGATAAAAATAATAGCAATAACAATAAGGGTGATGATACTGATCATAATGATATAGCATTAATGATAATAATCATATGATAATGTACTACCACTTCTACTACTACGACTACTACTACTACTACTACCACCACTACTACTACTACTACTACTACTACTACTAC
>NW_004797277.1:1423500-1428770 GCF_000002075.1 Aplysia californica | reverse complement strand
TATCTATCTATCTATCTATCTATCTATCTATCTATCTATCTATCTATCTATCTATTTGGTAACCCCCCCCTCCCCCATAATCTCCATCGTTCACCTAAATATAGAAGCTCCAAGTAAAAAGAAGAACAGCACAAGAACAGAACAATGTACACACATTTAAAGCCCTGTCGCTTTTTCTTTCCATTTTATAATTTGTCTTCTATCCTGTGTGTCACTCCCTATTTTCTTTACTTTTTGCCGCATTCCCGTTGTTCTCTATCCCCCCCCCCCTCTTTTGTTCTCTTTCTCTCTTTCTTTCTCTCTCTCTTCCTCTTGGACTCTCTCCTGTCTATTCTGTCACGCATCTATGTCTTTTCCTAGGCCCCTACTTCTAATTTGCCATCTGTCTGCATTTTTATTGTCATCATATTTTTGTGTGTACTTTCTAAAATGTTATTTTTTGCCCCCTTTGTCATGGGTGCCACTTCCATCCCTTCCTTCACGTTTTGCTTTAACAACTTCAAAAACTGTGAATTGACAGTTAGAAAACAAAACCGACAAATAGAGTCGTTTGTCAAACTCCTGCTACCTGTTGCAAAAAGTAACCGCTGCTTGTAAACACAATTAAAACGTACAAAGCGCAATGCAGCGATGAAGTAGAAATATAAACCCAAGACAAAAGCCCTTTTGTTGCAACGGAACATTTAGGAAATCCGAGTACTCTAATATAATCCTAACTTAACAAATTTTCAAATGGACAGAAATCACTTCATTTGAGGACACTGAAGCATACATGTGATATTAAGCCTTGCATTGTGCAGAACAAGATGACATTGTAAAGTGCTGTTTTCTGGCAAAATTATTAAAAACTTTCGGCTTTTGTCAGAACGCCCGGAGATAATGCATTTATTACCAGGATTGCTCGTGTGCATCGGTTTGGCTTGTGATCATTACCTCTGAACAATGTCCTTTATTGTTCCAAGTATTTAAAGCAAGATTAATGATTGCGGGGGCATCTTTTTGTTCTCCATTGTGAGGAGACATCTGTATCGCGTTTTTCAGGCGAGGTATTATACCAGCGTGGTGTGAATTCCCAAGGAAACCACTTCTACAAATGCCCAGGCTTTAGGGTGATCAAATATAGCCGTAAATGCGGCTAAATTGGTTTTCGCAAAAGTAGAAGGAAATGCATGAGAGATTTCTGTACATAAAACGATAACGCATTTTTCCTTGTTCTGTTGGCCAACACGTTGTGCGATATCGTGTCAACTATGCATGGAAAAAGCCATGATTCAGGCTGTTAAGCTACGAGTTGGATCAGATACCAGAAGCAAGGTAAAAAACCCGCTATTGAGACATCGGAAAGACAGATTTGTGAATGTTGTTAATCGGAAGAGAAATGAATTCTAGATGAGGAATTCCTTTGTAAATGCATTTCTAGTTGAAACAACTGATGAAATATGCAGGCGAGCAAAGGAAGAATGCAGAGACAGCTAAATGGATCGGATCTAACAATAAATACTGAAAAAGTGAAAGAAACTCCACATCCTTTAAGGAGTTAGTTTTTTTTAATAAACACGGATCCTCACTCCCTCCATAACTGCCCCTTCCGGGTTTCTTGTTTCCATTTGAATGTAATGCCTTACTGGATACCAAGGAGTTGTTTTGAAGGTGGATCACCAAGTTCAGTGACCGGAATATCAAAGGACAAATAGGATAGACAGATAGATAAAGAGAGAAAGATAGAAAGCTAGAGAGAAAGAGAGAAAGAGAGAAAGAGAGAAAGAGAGAAAGAGAGAAAGAGAGAAAGAGATAGAGATAGAGAGAGGGAAGGAAGATAGGGAGGGGGAGGAAAATAAAGAGTGGAGGGGGAGATAAAGAAGGGAAGGGAGAGAGATGACGAGAGAGAGAGAGAGAGAGAGAGAGAGAGAGAGAGAGAGAGAGAGAGAGAGAGAGAGAGAGAGAGAGAGAGAGAAAGAGAGAGAGAGAGAGAGAGAGAGAGAGAGAGAGAGAGAGAGAGAGAGAGAGAGAGAGAGTCATTGACCGTGCGCCAAGGTTAGTGTCTGGTGCTGACATCATTCTGAGGATGCACGCTCGCTTAGAGCCAGAACTTTCATGTTGGTTGGTTTTTTATGTATAAGGCCAAGAGCCTAAATTCTACATTAGAGACTAAGGTGGAGCCCCCCCCCCCTCTAAAAAGGGAGAGAAAAAGAATAAAATAAATAGATATATAAATAGAAAAATAGACAAACAAGAGAAAGCTATCACTGTGGAACATATTTTCCTAGGAGATTTTTTATGTTTTGAGACAACTTTTACTGACAATGCCTACCCTAGGCAACCTTATAAGTTACAATAAATTGATGTGAACATTTCTTTAAAAATTGTTTCAACGCAGGTGAAGCAAAACACTGCTTTTATAAGGGTACCAAACAAGTAACGTGCATTTTTACCTAACCCAAATCGTTTCTTTATTGTAGATGCTTTACGCCTCCATTTAATTTAGACAATTTAGGACCGGGTCTTCGAATCTTATTCAACTTCTTGTCAGGCCCAACCCGGTTTGCGAGGGATATATAACGTCCCAGCGGGGGTTTGTTGGGGGGGGGGGGGGGGGTACTCGATAAGAAATCTCTTCTTCTTCTTCGTTGGTATTTTAGTATTCTATGTTTGCAAGCAGGCCATGGGGACAAAAATATAATACACATTGTTAAGGAAAAACTTCTATATACTCATATTGTTTCATCAACGGTTCGCAGTGTTATTGCTATATGCATTATGTCTGCTTTTGATACTGTTGACGATGCTGCTGCTCTCGCTGCAATTACTGAGGTTGCTGTTGTTGTTCTTCCCACTTTTGTAGCCATGGCGGCAACTAAAGCATTTACACTTCCTATGTCGTTTCAGCAGCATCCTTCCCGAGGTCCCACTTTACTAAAAAACAAGACGCCTTGCTAACAAGACATATCCGTAGCGCTTGCTCGGGTTCGATAATTCAACTTGTTTAGCAACGAGATCTCCCCCACAAGCTGAGAGGCTGGCCCTAGCGATGCGTTTTCTAAACAGAATAAAACCGTGTGACACTTGCCACATGTCTACAGCTGGATGCTCATCACTTGGTTAACGTAGCTCTGCGAAGCTTTGTTACACGTTATCCCCTTGCATCTTGTTCACTTGTGGTAACATTGTTGAACAAACTCTGAAAATTGCTGGGGAGCAGCAACTCCGACATGAGCTGCTGGGTGGGGGTCTTTTCATGTGGACATAAATCTAATTAATAAACCTCGTCTGTCTGTTTGCCTGTCTAATTTTGGAAGAATTAAGTTTTATTTTAAATCCCTGCCAGGAAAGTATATTTAGATGCGATCTACAAATGGTAGATTGCGACACAGTAGTTTAATAACATTGTTATACGTCACACTGCACGATTTAGTGTCTTGCTGTTTGTGTGGACATTAAATTGTATTTGAGTATAGAATAAACTTTTATAAAATCTTATTTGTGTTTCTGCTTTACTTTGTAAAAGAATTACGAAGGACAGGGAAAATAAAATAGAGGCAACAGAAATGTGGTTTCCCAGGAGAAGAAATTAAATGGGAAAGTAGTGAAAGAGGGCAAGATGGGCCGCTCACAAATGAGAACAATTAGGAAACGACAAATTATGCTGTTTCTTTTTGGGGAGACTTGACTAGACATAAGGGCCTTGAACATCTTGCTCTCATTGGAAAAAATAGAAGGCAAACGAGGCAGGAAAAGGCTCAGAGAAACTATTTGGGAACCTGAACAGACAAATCACGCAGAAACGCCAGATTAATGTGGGATTTTTGAGAGCATCTGAGTGGAGAAATGAATGGGGGAACCATGATCGCCAATGTCTGTTTCAGTTCTGGCAATTCATGATAATGTAAAATGAGAAGGGTTACATAATATCTGCTAAACATGTTAAAAATAATATTTTTCTGTCTTGTTACAATGAATGCTGTTGAGTGAACCTTTCAGTAGAGGGAATGTGCTCAAATACCTTGACGATACGGCTTGAAGCCTACATTGATTATTTTCATTTCGGCATTCTGTTTTCCTCCTTCTTCTCATTAACTCTTTGAAGATTCAGGTTTATCAATACATTTTTCAATCTAAAGCTTTTATGACAAAGTGGTGTGCTTGATCCAGTAATGAAGTGACGGACTTAGATTTAAGAGGAACGATAGAATCCAATCACTTTACTCGTAACGTCTCTGTTGGACGCCGCAATACAACACACGGCAACGATAAATCCTTCTTTAAGTGACAGTATGATTTTTTGTTCTAGCTTTCCCTCCTGGAGGACAGAAAATCTCAAGCCAACAATAACCTTTTTTCTAAATGGACCTAACCCAGTCATCTTTACTTCAGAATTGACCACTTCTTCAATCACCAGAAAGTAGAGGTCAGGCCCGGCAGACTTCGAGAAGAATCTAATGACCTGATTGTATAAAATCATAGCAAACTACTACCGTTATCCGTAAAGAAATTGTGAGTAGTTAAGGCGTGAGAAGAGCTGTATGTTTCCGGTACCATCGTTAGTGGCTAGGTCCTGTAAGGCTAGGGAGATCCTTAATATTTATGTGATCTCCCCACGAACGTCAGCTTCGGTTGTTGATTTTTTTTGCTAGAGTGATTCTGTCTGAACCGAAACAGTGAATTCCTTCGGGAGAGATTCACGTACGTAGTCAGTGTCGTGTTTCTCTTGACCGAGGGTGGTTTATCGCTCTAAAGTAAACTCAAAACCCGTACAGAGTATGGATGGCCGTACAAGCGACTTAAAAGAATCTAATGGGGCTTAAATCATACACCGAAACGGAAATAATAATCACGTTCCCTGTTCAAAATCTACTACAACTAGCGTGATGCACAAAAGAAGTCAAAAGTCTTACAGCATCTAAGTCCCTTTGGTACATATTGGTCAATAGATACGACTCATGTCAGACAGGTGAGCCAGTTTAAAACGTCCCCGCCCCAGCTCTCCTCATTCCACCTCATTCAAGTTTAGATCCAAGGGTTCTTCAAGAGATTACAAGACAAAATTGTTTTCAATAAGTCTTGTAACAAGAGCACGGCAAACATTTATGTGAACACAAGAACCCGTGCGACAGATTGATGAGATTGTTTAAAGATGATCATCTAAAATTATTCGTCTCTATTGAGATTACAAAACAAGAACATTCAATTTATCTGTTACAAGTTACAGATATATTATGAAAGTGAGTGAGTGAGTGAGTGAGTGAGTGTGTGTGTGTGTGTGTGTGTGTGTG
>NW_004797277.1:1420951-1422468 GCF_000002075.1 Aplysia californica | reverse complement strand
TGTGTGTGTGAGAGAGAGAGAGAGAGAGTGTATGTGTTCTCTCAAACATATAGACTGACACTGCTGTGAATCGGCATATCTCAAAATAGATACAAAAACACTTTTTGATCATTCCATGAGGAGTTGACAAGTCGTGATGTGCTCTCCCCGTAGAGCTTGCCAAAGCGGCTCCAGAGAGACCTGATTACAATCATCCTGGTAATTGCGTTTGTCGGAAATGGCGGCCAGTTTATTCTCAAATTTCTTTTCAAATTCTCTCTGAGAAATGTAAGATACGGAGAGAAATTCCAAGGTATTTATCTCAAAGATTAAGTGAAAACAATGAGCACCCATGCCCATGAAAATAATACGAATTTTGTACAGGCTAGAAAGACTTGGACATTCAGTGCACTCCAGGGTGTATGGACAAACAATACACTGTGGAATAAAATCGATGTTATATGACAAAGTTTCCGAAAGACCTGAAAGATTGTACACGTAATTAAATGGTTATTTTTTGTCACAGAAAAGATGGCCTTCTCTTAAGTTCTTGAGAGCTGAAGATATCTCAAAGTCAAAGCCCAACGTCAGAAACTTCAAAATTCGAAGTTGAAATCTAAAATACAGATTTCAAACACAGGGAAAGTCCCCAGATGTTATATTTTGGCAAAAATATAAGCATTTTATAAGTAAAAGCACAACGCTGTTACCAAATTGGCTGTCTATTATACAAACATTCGGTGCCTTGCTTAACAACTGTATATACAGATAAACAATAATTTGAATAACAACGCCCTTCTCTTGTTAGTTAATGACATAATAGTACAAAGTGTGTGCTGATACGCGTATACACTGTGTTTTCTTATCCTTTGAAATCTTATGCTGGATTAAGAATAAAAAAAGTGCGCCTCACCCTCTGGCCCGCGTAAAACACAGAAATTGAATAACCTTTCATTGCTGGGGAGCTTTATTATATCTGTTACCTTGATGCTCGCGAACAAATGGGAAAGAATAGAGGTGTACTCCTATTTTTACATTTTGCAAGTTTAACATTACTTAGTCGACATGAAATATATAAAAAAGGAGAAGTACAAAGTATTTAGTCCGTAGCTCAAGCAAGACGATATATTATGTTCCATTCAAACTTCCAGGATCTGGGCAATCAGGGAGCAGGATGGTCGAAATATTTGTTAGGATGCTGTCTATTGTGAAGAATTATATAGATATAGATTCGATACGTTAAGAGCTGTGAATTTGGTATATTGCAATGCCAGTTGAGTGTGCGTATTATAACTGTTGATGTGGGAAGAATGTTCACTCTCCCTATTACTATTATGTAGAGCCTTTAAAAAAAACCTTTAATTAATTGTCAAACGATTCTGTTTGATACACCATACTGTCGACACAATATAATAAATATACTTTTCGGCTGATGGCTGTTTCGAACCTGCCCGTAAGGACCACCGATGAATGTGTGGATACTCAGCAAGCCATGCCGTGTCGACTTGTTGGCTTTAGCGTCCACGCAGAAACACAGT
>NW_004797277.1:1413451-1418451 GCF_000002075.1 Aplysia californica | reverse complement strand
TGAACATTTCACAAAAACTCGACCAAGGATTTTTTTGCCTTCTTTTTAATGAGGAGTGGCAAAGTGGGGGAATGGGTTGATGCTCAAAAAACCATTGGGGAGAATTATACATCACTAAGTCGTCCCCTCCACTATCTTTTTTCCTATTTCCAGTTACGTCTTCGCTTTCTTCAAGACGGTAGGCGTATTTCTACTGAAGCAGAAGAAGCCATTGAGCTTGATCTTAGTTGTCTTTGTACTACCTTTTTGTTATTTTCGTTGCAGGCATTTTGAACACATGTAGAATGAACGTCACATGTAGAATGAACGTCAATTCAGAGATGTCTATGGATGTTCATAAACTGAGGGACATTGCACCGTACACGGTCTTTGCAAAATGATCGAAACAACATGCACAGTTAATGACAGCAGTAGCGTATTGATAGAAACTGATTAATTGCTTCGCTATGGGGCTCATGTCTTATACAATTTTAGCTCAACAGTGTCGCAACATTTTTTTTATTCCTGTAATTTATTATTTCAGTAGAATACATGTGTCGTCTTTTTTTAAAGACATTTTTTTTCTTTTCTTTCGATTTGAAAAGCATATTATAAATAACACTACATTCGTTTATAAACTTATTCAACATTCTTTTCAACATTTTCCGTCCTACATGACATACGCACTAACCTCACCCCACCATGGGCATGTTTCCCTCCTAAGGGTCGAGAATCTTCGAAATCCAACATAATACTATCAGTAGTATCATTGCTTGAGCTCTGGGACCAACTCATTGTCGTTTTTAATAAATATCAATTAACCTAAAAAGGGCACACTCTTAGGGAAAGACAAACGTCCCTGTCTAGAGTAATGAGATAAGAAGAAGTAATTTGGAAAGGAAAGTAGGGAATTATAGACTAATGAGGGCTACAAACTTTCGTATTTTGTTAACAGTGAGCTAATATGTCAATAGTATTCATCCTATAAACTTAGAGAGCTTAATAAGCTGAGTATAGGATTACTATACTGTTTTTCAAACACAGGATATTCAAATGGCAATACCTTTAATATTTTCAGTCTAACCCCGTTCTCGTATTACACGAGATTAGTGGGTACATTGCAGTAAAAACTTCATCAATATTCAGAATTCAATGCCAATCTGTTCGGGGATTCTAAAACAATAGTTGTAGGAACTAAGCTGTTTATTTGAGAGTGGCGGCTGGAAGGACAGGGTGGATGGGGAGGGGTGATATCTATCAACAAAAGAAACAGCCTTTATTCGCAATATCTGATATTTCCCAGAGACTAGACCTTTTTGTTACGGGATTGCCTGATGCGGACACATATGAAGCAACAGCAAAAGTTGTGTCGACTCCCGTATTGATCATTTTCACCAAGATAATCTCCCCTACGGTCCCCTCTTCTGTGTCTCTTTTGACCTCTGCACATCTTACAAAGTTTGTTACGCAAGAGACGGCATTACAAAAAGGGACTAAATGGAGGACATCGAGTGTGGTTTTCTGCATTCGAGTCAGGAAAGAATTACGTCAGGCTGATGAATCGCCAGAGGACGGAGTTTGGGTAGCGAGTCACTGTCCGGTCTTTAATCCTGTACCATTGATTTTTAGCATCGTGGTTTTCATCAGGGCTTACCATGTCAGAGCCAGTGTGAAGATGTTCTTAGTAAGGTTATACACGTGTGATCACACAGAGAATTAAGTGCTAAACTCTCAGATAATATTATTGTTGGTATGATTAAGGTGAAAGGAACAAATTAATTATTGCGATGACTGAAGTAGGCAAAAAGACCATGGGAGTTCACAAGATTGTACTGGTCAAGGGGTTGTGACCACGGAATTGGAGTACGGAACTAGCCAATCTAAAAGAGAACAGATCATACAACCACCTGGTGTTTAAAGGGCACAGTATGTTAAAGATATAGAAGGTTTACTTTATTTTCATGGTTGTCACATCAACACATGCAAACACACGTACATACACACACACACACACACACACACAAACACACACATACACACACACACACGTACACACACACACACACACACACACACATATCCACACACAAACTTACACACACGCTCGTGCACACACACGCATTGGCACTCAGACTCACACACCCATATAAACATATTATGGATTGCAGTGTTTGAGGCTATTTTTCCTCCTAATGTGTCAAAACCGTGTTTTAAAGCTAAACATAGTGCTTTAGAGAAGCTTAACAAAATATGAATGTTTCATGGTCTTATGCTGCTCTATGACTCGTCTCTTTTCTTCTAGTTAAATCGTGCAAAGGAGCAATATGTTAATGGTAATAGCTTATTGAAAATACTTTTTATTTATTCATTTTGCTTTTGCACAGGCTTATTATGCGCAAAAGGTTTTTTTTCACAGACGGACCCCGAAATGATGGATTTTGAGGGCTTAATATTGTGAAACTGTACCTTTGGTATTCATTGAACACTGTTGACTCACATCACTAAAAGGCGTAGATGTGGTAAACACATCGACAACTTTAATGAAGGCCACAGTTTTGAGAAAGACATCACAGCTTCTATGCAGACAACCATCACAATGTCAGAAACAGATTTACTATCCGTGTAGTAAATTTGAGGAAACACTTTGAGGAACGGCTTATGATCATGATGATGAAGATACCCCTTGATAGGCATTGATATAACCGTCAAGCTATTCCACGCTTCTAAACCCAGAAAGCAATTTTTTTCAGGAGAGAGAGAAAAAGTTTTATCCTTTTATGAACTGTGTGGCATCGCGGTGAAATCAGGCGCTCGTCAATATAATGAAATCGACGGAATCGACATTTGTCCAGCCGTTGGGAAATTTTCCTCTATGTATTTTCGGCTGAACATATTTTAAACCCATTTAAAAGCATATCTATACATGGATTTTATTTTTGAAAACCAAACAAAACAACAACAACAAAAGCACTGGTCAGATAATACATAAAAAATGTGCGACTTGTAAGACACTCAAACTTTGGAAGTCACCAAAACTTGCAACCGTTTTCTCGGTATTTTTATCCCAGATACCATGCGGCCCCTACCTTCTTCAATTGCAAGTATATGGACGTCTCCTTAATATAGATGGTTATTTTTCATCAAAAGCAAGACAAATAAGCAATCTTTAACATACATACCAATAACTACACTACATGTACTTCAAAACTGACTACGACCTGATTCTACAGTGGCGTGAAGCAAATTGTATCTTCATTATGTATCTTGCTTTTTTTGTTGCAACAATTGGAATTTAAATTTCAACCAAATATTTTTCGAGCACATGCCTTTAGGAAACTGTAATTAAAATTAAAAAAACGTTTTTTTTTTAGCTTAGTGCATCTGATCAGCGGGCTGGCGATATGAACACTTCATCAAAAACCTGAAGCAAGGAAATGGATGGGGGTAAGGAGGGGGAATTTGTCATCTGTCAATAAACGACGAAGCCTTTATTTGCAATATTTGAGAAATTGTTATAACAAGAAATATAATATATTTGAGAGAAGTGCATCTTAACAGTGGGCTGATGAAGTGAACATTTTATCTAACAAACCTGTAGCAAACTACCAACCTCTAGATGCTGATTCATTGGACGTTTTCTGTCAGTTATCATTAAAAATGGCTACGACATGTTCTCTTCAAATCGATGAGCATTTGATTTAGTTTAATGGTGCGGAAATTATCCCTGTTGCTAGCACTTGAAGCTCCTAAACCACGCAAATTACATTGCCTGTTATTAAGTCTCTAGACTGGAAGCGAGTTCTGTTCCTCATTCTTTAGTCCATTGCTCATGTTTTATATTACGATATTCATATCTGTTCATTTGTATCACGCTTTCTGATCACATTTTGTCGTGGCATACGCCACAATCTTTCTAAAGAGTCAAATCAGAAGCTACTAACAGCCACCAAAATAAACATTTAGGCTTTAAAAAAAGAAGACATTCTGATAATATAAGTCTGACAATGGGCCAGTAAAAAGAAAAGGCACGTTACCAGTTTCCTGAGCAGTGTCTTGATAATCTATTATTGCTTGTACTAGTTCATAATAATTATATAAAGCAAAATTCCACTAACTAAGAGTACTTAGCCCAATCACTGAGATCAGGCGGACAGAGTCTTTTAAAAGTTCCTCGAAAACGAGAAAATAAATCCTGTTGGCTGAAGGATTCTTTGCCCTCAGTTTGGAACTCTATCATCTCCTGAGACACACACAACATCTGGGTCTCAAGACATATTAAAAGCCATTTTTATTAATGGCATCCTTTCTAGCTCAGTAGCTTCATTTTGGTGTAATACTATGTAACGGCCTATGCTTCTAAGGATGTGTTTTCGTAAACCTACGGATCGTTTTGTGTATATTACACTATGTATATGATGATGATGATGATGATGATGATGATTATGAGGAGGAGGAGGAGAATTATGATGATGATGATTATTGTTACCTTATTATCATATCATCCTATTCATTATAATTAATTATCATTATTTGTAAGACTGACGTTATCTACGTACGAATCCATTGTTTACGTCTATCTTTAAGAAATGAGTTAATGGAAATTTAGAAAACTTTGGAGCAAAATGATTCTTTAAAGTACAGAGCCGGTTCTCTCAAAATACATTGGCGCATTAAGTCCTGTAGGTTAAGTGCCGGAGAGAAACTTTGTTTTAAATCTCAACACCTAAGAACCTATGCACACAGAGTATGTGCGTTTATAGGGAACATTTATATAATTTACGGTACTAAAATACATCCGGTTATAATTGAAATGCCATAATGCGCGAAAAAGCTGACCAAATGCTTCCGCAACCAGCTTGGCAATAACAATTATTCTTTGAAAAACTGCCGTCTGGATAAACGGTACACTGCACCCCACCCCCACCCCCGATGCTCTCTCTCTCTCTCTCTCTCTCTCTCTCTCTCTCTCTCTCTCTCTCTCTCTCTCTCTCTCTCTCTCTCTCTCTCTCTCTCTCTCTCCG
>NW_004797277.1:1410574-1412506 GCF_000002075.1 Aplysia californica | reverse complement strand
GAGAGAGAGAGAGAGAGAGAGAGAGAGAGAGAGAGAGAGAGAGAGAGAGAGAGAGGGAAAGAGAGAGAGATTAGATGCGTTATCACAAATACAATATGCTCGATATTGATAGCAGTGCTGTTATTGTTGCGTGCGTGCTTTTAAGTAAACTGCCTCTATCCCTATATTATCTTCAAGATGCCTGTTCTTAAACTGTATTTTGGAAATTCTAAAACCCTCTGATTCTTTTAAGTCAGTATTTAAACATATGTCAGGCAGCATGGTGAAATCAAGCGCTCGTCAAAATAGTGAAATTGAAGAAACTAGCATTTTTCTGCCAGATTGGCAATTTTTTTCGAATTCCTGTTTTTTGGCTGAACACCAGAATAACTTGTTGTCCAATTAAGAACACACTTTTGAGTGGATTTTTTGGAAAAACGTTGATTAAAGGTACAAATAATGTAAGTTTTCAGTTTCCATGGACTATCAAGCTATGGAAATAATTAGACTTTGGCGGCTATTATCTTGCTAGTTCTATCTAAGAAACCAGGCGACCCCACCCTCTTAGATCTAAAATATCTCGAGTTCTTTTCAAGATAGATTTGTTTTTTTTTCGCCCGAAAGCAGGACAAACGAATAAGCTTTCAAATGATATCAATATCTCCACACGCCGAAAAAATTGACGAGCGCCTGATTCCACGACGTTGTGACACATATTCTTGTTAAGCAAGTTTGGAAAAGCTATGATCCAGAATACAGTTGCCTTGTATATCTATAAATATCTCTTTGTTCAAGGCAACAAAAAAATCTGTATGGTTGTACCTTAATCATTGAGCTGTCCGTCTTGGTTATCGTTCTTTTCTCACTCGAACTTTCTCGTTTTTCGTTTTATTGTCATTACTTATTTCGCTCGTTAATTCTCCGCCCCTCCCCTTTTTTATTATTCATTACAGTTTTCAAACTTTGGCTTGCGCAAGGATTACACACACCCCATTCCCTTCTTCTCTCCCCCTCCGCTCTGCAAATTGTGATCACTTCGCAATGAATAATTAATTATCACCACAGCTACAAGTGCTACTCTTTACAACCCCCCAGACAACCATCCAGATTGAACGAATTAGGCTAGAAACGCTGTGTGTTTTTGTCCTTCTTCTGATTTGTTTAGAACTTAGCCGAGATTCCTCCTTCGTGTGAAAACGAGTTCGTTTCAATATCAAGAACTCTACAGATGCACCCCATAACCTTTGCTTATTATAGTTACTATGTCACTGGCGTCGAACTTTGAATAATTGATAACCACGGGTTTTCTAAACGTTACAAATGAAGACCAGAATCGAAGCATACCGATGAGGCACAGTAAACAGAGAAAGAGAACAACTACAAGTACTATAAGATAGTATTTCTGCAAACAGCAAATAACGTGAGCAATTATTCCTTCAATATCCTTTCGAAAAAAGTCGAAGTCATAAAAGATCTAATATTGTGCCTTGCAAGGGAAGGAATTTTAATTAGACTATGCGCCTGGTGGGTGATCTAAACATGAGTGAACTGTCGCCTCTCCCGAATGATGCTGGAAATTCTCAAAATTATTTATTTATAGATCTAGGCAGAGATATGGGCACACCCAGGCATTTTTGATACCGGATATCCGGATTCTATACTCCCCCATGCTGTTGCCCAAATGAGATTTTTCAGTTTTTAAATATTTTCTCAGCCTCACTAGTATTTCTTTGATAGCACTGTTAAAAATATTTTACAAGGGCACAGTATTTAATTATTCTTTATTGTTCCCCAGATTTTATTAAAACGAAAAAATGTTCTAACAAAGAATTATATGTATATGTGCGTGCGCGCGCGAGTATGTGTGTGTGTGTGTGTGTGAGTGTGTGTATGTGTGTGTGTGTGTGTGTGTGTGTAATTATGTGCGTATGTGCGCGCGCGCGTGTATGTATG
>NW_004797277.1:1407999-1409930 GCF_000002075.1 Aplysia californica | reverse complement strand
GAGAGAGAGAGAGAGAGAGAGAGAGAAGAGAGAGAGAGAGAGAGAGAGAGAGAGAGAGAGAGAGAGAGAGAGAGAGAGAGAGAGAGAGAGAGAGAGAGAGAGAGAGAGAGATGGGGGTAGTGAGTGCAAAAAACCCACAAAAAAGCTGTCTCTGAAACTTTGAGAGTACCACAAAGATCGATTATACGAGAATGAATAATCTTTCCTTCTTTCATTGGGTCTAAAATGTTTCACTTGCCCTTTGATTTCGGAGTCGGAGGTATGATACAAAAAGCTACATAGAGAAAAATGATTGTTAATGGTTATTCGGTAGGAATAATGATGAAAGCCATTAGCTAAATAGGAAAGCGTTGAGCAAAATAACATAATTTTTAAATAGAACCAGATAACGGCAAATGACAAAATGAAAAAAGAGATATTAAGCAGAAAGAAAAAGAGAGAGAACTGACCATGGTGGTGTGGCAGCAAATTTGACCAAGAAAGTGCACAAAGCGTTGGGATGGCTTTTAACGTTGGCAGTATTTTATACAATCATGTGAAGACACAGTTCTGGAACTCGTATTTTTCAAAGACAGCCGCCGTCTTGAAGACAAGTCAGAACAATAATACTGGTTCTGACCCAAAGCAAAAAATACAAATTCAGCAGAATAAAAAGTAGATTTAGTCCGGAAGTTCTATGGCAGTTAAATGTAGCGACTAAACCAAGGCACAGGCAAATGCACATAGTAACCCCCCCCCCCCCCCCCCCCCCGACACAAACATATTCACAGACACGAAGGCACATACGATTCATACGAACACAATTTTTTAACAATAACAAATAACAATATAGTAATTAACAGCTTTCACATCCGTATCTACATACATACTTGGAATTGGTTTTCACAATAGGATCATCAAATTAGAACAGAGAGAGAGAGAGAGAGAGAGAGAGAGAGAGAGAGAGAGAGAGAGAGAGAGAGAGAGAGAGAGAGAGAGGGATAGAGGGAGAGAGAGAGGGCGAGAGAGAGAGAGAGAGAGAGAGAGAGAGAGAGAGAGAGAGAGAGAGAGAGAGAGAAAGGAGAGTGGAAAGGGGAGCGCAAATGTATGTACATGAACTCCTGTCTGTTCGTGTACAATCAAACAAATATTTAATCTACATTTGGAAAGAGAGAGATAACCGAATTTCGGATGAAGGAGAATTGAAGGAGAACAGGCAAGGATAGAAGTATATAAGGTTAAGAAAATAAGCAAGTAAAAATGAACATGAAATGATTAACGGGGAAAGGAGGTGTGTGCAGAATAAAAGAAAAGAAATGAAATTTCCGTCAAAGCCGGTAGGAAATTTGTTTTACAATAACCTTGTTCAACCCCTTAATCATTGTAAAAACAGGCAGGCATTCATAACAAGCATTACAAGCTGTGTTATTTATGGCTATTGCAAAGAAGTATTTCTTGAGCTAGAGTTTGACATGTCTTTTTAAAGTGGTCTTTGTAAAAACTGTTTGGATGGTAGACTTAGCTTGGCCTTTCATTTGAATAGCTGTAGTATCTTTAGTTCTATAAGCATCTCTTTTTATGTTTTCTAATGTAAGTGTTTTCCGCCCTTATCTTACTCATTTTAGAGGGCGGGCTTCGGCCATCTCTGTTAGATCTAACCCGGGCTGAAAGGGATGTAACATTTCAACTGAAACACCGAGATACTGGATAACATTTCCACACAAAGGAACAGAACTGGACTTTCATGCGTGCGACCGCGAAGCACTTCGCCACACCATCGACACTGGTCAACTATCTTGGTTTGTATGCGTAAGTTCAATCGAGCGACCCTGCATCTGGGTGCAAGAGAGAGAGAGAGAGAGAGAGAGAGAGAGAGAGAGAGAGAGAGAGAGAGAGAGAGAGAGAGAGAGAGAGAGAGAGAGAGAGAGAGAGAGAGAGAGAGGGAAAAAGAG
>NW_004797277.1:1405798-1407899 GCF_000002075.1 Aplysia californica | reverse complement strand
GACTTTCATGCGTGCGACCGCGAAGCACTTCGCCACACCATCGACACTGGTCAACTATCTTGGTTTGTATGCGTAAGTTCAATCGAGCGACCCTGAGAGAGAGTGAAAGAGAGAGAGAGAGTGAAAGAGAGAGAGAGAGAGAGAGAGAGAGAGAGAGAGAGAGAGAGAGAGAAAGAGAGAGAAAAGCAGGATGCAAACCAATTTGAGCCCGGGAAGATAGAGAGGGAAACAGGTAAAGCGTATGACTCTTACATATTTTATAAGATACCAACTCTCCAGTAATATAGCACCCTAATTGGAGTACGTCTTGACCAGCTGAAGTGGGGTGATATTGGTAAGGGAAGAAATAGCTTATACCCACTTCTGCAGTATCTAGTTTCACATAGTTTAAGAAAAGTCATAGGGTGTGAATAAAAACTGTCATTATCTATCTATCTATCTATCTATCTATCTATCTATCTATCTATCTATCTATCTATCTATCTATCTATCTATCTATCAGTCTATCTATCTATCTATCTATCTAAACAGACAAACTTAGGGAAAGAAAAATAAATAGACATACAGACCAAAATATCATAAGTAGATAGAACGTCAGATGGTTAGATAGACAGAAGGACAAATAGATCGGGAGATGTTCTCACCAGCTTAAACATGGCTTCTTGTGATTCTTCTTTTATTCCTGTCCCTGATCGACAGATGACAAGCAGTTGAAAAAGAGAAGAAAAAAAAGAGAACTGCACAATCAATTCTGATGGACAAGCTGCAAGCTTATTGCGAAGCGCAGAACAAAGGGCGAGCAGTTGGAAGGCCTGTACTGGCGAGGACAGGTCATCACATCAGTAATCCTACAGAAATGCTGTGGCCAATCTATGTCATACAGCAGAAAGCCAAACGGGGAAATATCAGATCCCTGATGTTATAGGAAGACATATCCTTTTTTATGTTGTTTTGTTCATTCTTTTCTTTCTGCTGTTTTCATCAAAGACGTTTTTAATGACAAGTTAGAGTATGCTCGTGATATTTCTGGATTCTATAAGAATTGATATTAACTCCTACGGATTATTTTTAAAATCTTGGGGTAATTCTGTTTTTCTAAGACGGCGTTTTCTCATGATCTTTTGGTCTTTTGTCAGCCAAACGACCCGAGAATGCAAATATCATTGATGAGTGTAGAGTCAAAAGGTGCCTTTCGCCCCGCTGTCGCACGAAAAAAACCCCAACAACCTGAGTTCGATTCCCGTTTGGGGAGAGTTTTTTAAAAATATCTTGGTCTCTCTGTTGGGACCGTGTGTCTCTCTCAGCCCAGGTGGACATGAGAGGCCTTCCAAATTCTCTAAATAAATTGTGCCAATGGGGGCGTAAAACATCAAAATAAAAATATTATTTTAAAAAATGCCCATGGTCTGAGTTCTGAAAAAAAAACAAAGTTGATTTTTTGCGGTTACTTTCCCAGCAACATATAGAAAAAGCAGTACCCAGCCTACTCCCCCGAAAAAATGCCCCCAAAAGAAAGTGCACAAGATATGTAGGAAATTAAATCTGATTCTAGCATTTTATATCTCCCTCAGACATCAGCCTTTAGACAAATTAATAGAAAAAACAAACAAACAAACAAAACCCCCAACGCATTAATTTATCTGGAAGCATTCATTTTACTTCAATTGCAAACTGAGGATAAACCGTTGACGCGACATATCTGCCTAGACTAATCTATTTTGAAAGGAATGCAAAATCGTAACCAAATCCAAACCAAAACGGTTATTTAATATTCGTAGCCTTATTGTCAAAACAGCCCAGTCGTACACATACTAGCTGCAAGAGTTTCGATTGTTTCGACCCTGTCGGTTTGGAGTTGGGAGGAAAAAAACGACCCCAGGGCGTTCCTTGGAGGATGAGTGAAAAGAAATGAAAGTGAACAGGGTGCAACGTCCTTCACACGTTACTGGCCCACCATTGGGAGCTCTCACGGTGATATTAAGGGCATCTCATGAAGAATGGCTCTCTTTCACCCACTCCCTGTCTGTCTGTCTGTCTGTCTGTCTGTCTGTCTGTCTGTCTGTCTGTCTGTCTGTCTGTCTGTCTGTCTGTCTGTCCATTC
>NW_004797277.1:1399327-1405086 GCF_000002075.1 Aplysia californica | reverse complement strand
CACACACACACACACACACACACACACACACACACACACAAACACACACACAATCATCGAACCCGGGTCTCGGGCGTGTGACAACGAAGCGCCTGTCCTCTACACCACAGACGCCGATTTAACAATCTGAAGCTTTTCTGAGCTTTCTCCAGACACGCTAACATTTATTAATTAATGTACTCGGATACCCATACATCCCCTTTTCAAAAGCAAATACAAAACAACAAAGAAACTAACCAACAATAAAAACAACAACAACAAAATTTAAAAAACGCAAAAAACCAAAAAAACCACAAAAAAACCAACCAACACACACACACATACACACACACATACACACACACACACACACACACGCACACACGTGTACGCTCACACCCCCTTTAGTGCGTTCGCTCTGAGTCACAAATTCCTATCATTATGCCGTTTCTTCCTTCAACGTCTATCGCACTTCCCCCTTATTTACACAACCAATCCCAGGGTAGCCAATAGTTCAATTTACACCCACTCTCTACGATTTGCACTGTCACAGTTAGCTATAGGAATAATTTGATAATTCAATCTTTGTCTGTATCTTGCCAAAAAGAATAAATGTTATTAATTTCGTACAAATACAATACTGCCGTTGGTTCAGTAAATAAAGAAGTAATAACAATTCAATATTATGCCCGCTTTGTCAGCATCATTTCCGATTCCTGGAATGTTTTGTAAGTGCAAATGAGAAAACAATTAGCATTGCCAAATCAATGGTATCAATCTTCTAACTTAGGAATATGTTCATCTGTACAACTGTTTTTGTTCTTGATGTTTTTTCCACAATTATAATAGTTACCTTGTTTGTTTTTTGTTGTTTTGCTTCGAAAATGAGGCATCTGTCTTGATTAACTCTTTGTAAGACTGGTGACAGAGTGGATACTTTTATTATAGGCTGGCGTGATTGGTTGATATAATACCCTGTTTGTTTCACTTTTTCTTAAAATACGTTTGTATTTTATATCTGAGTTGATATATGTGTGAGTTCTACTGTTTTGTTAACTTTTGGACCTACTAAGTTTTTTTAGGATTTCGGAGAAAAGAGCACTGACTATGTAATTATGTGCAAACATAAACCCTAAAAATTCTGCCTTGAAATTGCGCTTGGATAATATAGGTAAAAACAGTTTTTAAAATAATAAATGACTGGAATAATTCGAATACTTTTTTCCAAGTCACTTTCAAGTGCAAATGGTTAGGAGGCTTTCCCTTTACGTTATTCTAACTCCAAAGAATAGTAACGATAACGATAACGATAACAGAAATAGAGCTTACCTCTACAGCCTTGTAAATGTATGCGTCGACCATTTTCTCTAGGGTTTCACAATAGTCTCCGCCTGACCTCTTGCCCCATCCAGGTGCACGTTTGCCCCAGCCGGGAGCCCTCTTGCCCCATCCAGGTGCCCTCTTGCCCCAGCCAGGGGCTCTCTTTCCCCACCCCGGAGCCCTCTTCCCCCAGCCAGGGGCTCTCTTTTCCTGCTCTGAGCCGTCTTCGTCCACGTCAATCTCCTGGCCTCTCTTGCCCCATCCAGGCGCGCGTTTCGCCTCTAAGCTAGAGCCCTCCGACATAAGGCCGCTGAATCTTTTCCCCCAACCCGGAGCTCGTTTCAAGGCTGCCACACTGTCCAGAAGTTCTTGGGCACTGTCTGAGTCGGCGAAAAGATCTTCGTCGTTCAGACTGCTTCGCTTGCCCCAGCCTGGAGCGCGTTTATGCCTGCTTGTAGCTGCTTTCTGGCTGTCGGGTGAGGAAGACAAGACAACGTTGTCTGTGGATTCAGAAGAGGAAGTGCCATCGATAGCAAGGAGTAAGACCACAACGGAGATTTTGGCCAACAACATCACAGGAGCGGATAAACAGCTGGAGCAGCGCATTGTTCTCAGGTAGAGGTGTGAACTTGAGAAATGGCAGAAAATGCAACGAAAGTTGTTTCTAAATGGAAAGTTCGAGCTTTGAATTTACTCACAAGGAACCGTCCCAGTGGGAGAGTTTTCAGTTTGACTTCACGTGACGGCTCCCCGTTTAGGCCTAAAGGTCTAACGCGTGTGATGCTACTGTTCAAAGACAGACTCTGGAGGTGTTTGAAGACCCAAAGCGAGATCTACGACTATTTATACTGGAATCAAAGAGCTCTCGTGCATTTCAAACGTTTTCTTGTTTCGATGCCTTTCTTTCTCTCTCTCCCTCTCTTCTTTTCTGTCATTGGAGACAAGGTGGCGAGAGCGCGGAGGTTGAGGGCTCATGGGTGACGCGTTGTGTGTGGGCTGACATCCTGGCCCCAGTCTATGGAACACGGGGTGGGAGGGGAGGGGAGGGGAGGAGGAGGGAGTGCGAAGTGTGGGAGGAAACTGGGGGTGGAAAGGTGCGGAGCTGACGTAGGGGGTGGGGGTAAAGGAGTGGTGATGGGGACTTTAACCAACACCAGCGCCGGCTGGCGGAGTTCTGCCATGAGCCGTGTCTCAGAGCAACGCGATTGGGTGAACGCGAGTTGTATTGGCAGACTAGGCTAGTAGAATCAACGGACGGGGGACAAAAAGCGTTTTGCTCATCCGTGCCCACAGACAGTTGGTAACGACACCCAAAGTGTCGTAAACAGCTACTGATTGACCGTTTTGTTTTGTTTTTATGCCACTTTTTTACATCTGCAAACAAATCTCAGCAAATCCTTACAAGGAAATAATAAACGTACTTTTTAAGTTGTAATTTATGAGGGTGGGTCAGCAAGTAAAGGAAGTTGCCGTCAAACGACAAAATATTGGCTTCAGTCATTAAAGCATTACACATCATTAATAAATAACCCGTCTTCTTTCGAATCAGAAAATCGGGGTTTCATGTATAGTCACGCGTGATTATTCTATAGCTTCACAAACAAAGGATACTTTGCTCTCTCAAGGAAAAAAGACAAAGTTCACAAGAGGAAAAAAAAAAAAGATTACCCAATTATGCTTTGTGAACTTGGCAAATTGCAAAAAAACTAATTTATAAACATTTGCAGAGTGTTTGTGGAGAATCTGCTTGGTCATATAATAAAGTTAATTGTTGGTTAAGAGAGTTTACCGAAAGGAGCATACCGGAAGCTGATTACCTCTGTGATTTCCAGAAGTGGCTGTAAAGGGGGACGTAATTGTTAAAAAGAATATTTCAACGCGACAGTGAACATTCCAGATCCATAACATATAACAGGCTTCTTAGCTTTCATTACCTTTTATCCACCCTTTTTTTTCCTTCTCTTCTTTTTAAAAAGCGCAACAGGTCACGGAGTATTTGTGAAAACACCTCGACCATTTGTTTTTATCGCAAAATAAATATTGTATTTGTACGCCAGCAAGAAAAAATTTACATTATCTCTCCTGCACCTACGAACCATTAGATCCCAATGTTTGCACTATTCTAAAGTAAAAGAGATTTTAGCACGACAAATGTGTGTTCAGCGTAAATCTCTAAGTTTCACTGAGCTGCCTTGACACACTTTATAAATTGTATTTCTTTTGAGCTCTTTTTTATTACAATTTTGACCTTTGCTCTGCCATCAAGGGAAAATTGACTAGTTGCTATTAATATATATTTATTGTTGATGTTGTCGAATATTATTTATGTTGTTGGTTGCCATGTTATTATTGTTATTACGTCTTATATTCGTAGTTTCTACTGCTCTTGTAGTTGTTGCGCTTGCTGAGATTATTGTTCAAGTACAATCCCAATTAGCAGGGTTAAAGTAATTTCCTTGACACAATGCTTGGCATGGACATCAGGAAGTTGAGCCTAGTTTACTTTAAATAGGAAAATGACAGCATCCGTGTCCTCATTACAATTCACAGCACCAACATTTTTTTAGCAGATCAATTTTAAAAAAATCCATTTGGTCACGCTGGCCAATGAGTTACGCTCTGGAGTTCAACTGGGAAGTTATGCCTATATCATTCCCAATTCTCCTCGCTCATATTCCATTTTTTATAGCTTAGAAGCAAATCGTTTTGAAAGAGCTGGATTCCATTCACAAAAATAGAATTTAGTTCAAAAGGAAGCAGACAATCTACAAAACACCAGATTTAATCATAATTGTTTTGGGCAAAAAGGAAATAATTTTCAACAGCATCGACTGTTGTTAAAACTCCAACACGACGGAAATTAGACTTCGTACGAGAGATCGCTCATCTCGTGCTTTGTGGTTTGATTTCAAGAGTTTTGAACGAGACAAACAACTGTCCAAAAATGAGTGTGATTAGAAGCAGGAGAAACTACACACTAAAATAGAAAACAAATTTCATCACCTATTCTTCATTTTAGAATACTTATTTGCGTCATCCATAAGACTCATGCCATAGACCACTGTGCTATATGGGTCAGGATGCTGCCAATTCGACTATTCATTATGGCCATTCACCCTCTTTTCACATAACCACGAACAGCCTTGGATTCAATCCCACACCTCTAGCCTAAGAAGCAAGTTTATCATTTATATGCCACTCCATTTTCTTGAAAACTCTTAAGAAATCTTGTGTGAATCTATATTGTAGTTGTAGATGCTTTGCACCCCTTTGAACACAATTCACATCATTCAAGAGAGAGGGTGCTTTGAACCTGCCTGTCAGGGCCAACCGATGCTAAGAGGGATACAGTTTGAGCAGAAAGCGGAGATTCTCGATTAAAAGATTCTCCCCACTCTGGAATCAGACTCGAATGTGTTGTCGCAAAAGTTCTTTTTGCTAGTGTTTTGCATTCTTCTCAGATCAAGTTGGCCCCGACAGGTAAGGTCAGAATCCTGCCTCCTAAACAATATAAACTATGTCGATTAGGGCGTAAAAACTCCTATATTAAATAAATAATCTTGATTTCTATATATTATATCTATCGTTTATCTAATAGTATCTGTGTTACAATAAAATTTTTATAAATTCACTTTATGTCTAATTTTCTGTTTACTCGATAATTTGTCAGCCGGCACTGTGTAGTAGAAAAATATCGATGTTACTGTATACATATATTGTGCAAAATTTCCTGAACAGTCCTTTTAAATTGTTTGGATAATTACTGTAACAAATGAGTTTGATATAAGAACAACATACTTATGCTATAGATTATGCTCTCTGCAAGAGTTGCGCTACAACCGAAACGGAAATCACACATAATTATCGGTCTATTAGTTTTACAACTATTGCCGTGGAAATGCAAAAGTTCAACACATTCCCATGCCCTTTGGTTAGTATCTGAAAAAGAAGAAATCTATAAATATTCAAATATCGGCATTAATAACAACAAGCACAAATTAATACCTAAACACGTTCAGTATCCTCATGGCTCAACGGTCTATTGAAGAACGCTTTAAGGACAGCTCCAGCCCCCAGAGGGACTGAGAACTATTGAATATCTGCTGTTAAGTTTTCGAAGAATAATAATTCGCGCAACATTTTTAACATAATGGAGAAGAAAAGAAAATACGAAAAAGAAAACAAATTAAGTAGAGGTAATCTGTTCGCAGAGGCATGTTTTGGAGATAACACAACGGTTTTTTTTTGCAGTTAAATTGCAAACTTATCTATTTGATTTAGTTTGTTTTAGTAGAGGTTTTACGGCACACGAAACTGCATAAGATCATATGAGCGCCAATATTTGAGATTAAATCAACATAGTTTCAAATATCAAAAACTGGAGCAGGGACCCATTTTACACCCACACACACACATACACACGTACACACACACACACACACACACACACACACACACAC
>NW_004797277.1:1394606-1398381 GCF_000002075.1 Aplysia californica | reverse complement strand
ACACACACACACACACACACACACACACACACACACACACACACGCACACACACACTCACACACACTCACGCACACACTCATGAACACACAGACAAACGCAGACATACACACACAGACACACAAACTGCATTACCAGTGTGCGATCGCCTGAAGAGATCTATCGATTCTCTTTTACCTAACAGCTCTTCCGTCCCAAGTCATATAGTGACGCATCTAAAGAAGAAAAAAAGTTATTTTGAGTTATATTGGTCTATTACATAAATCTGGCCCTTATCATTCTTTGGTCAAAGGGAGAATAACGTATCTACATTTGAAATAGTAGTTTTGAAAGTGGTAAAACTTCGTGAGTGAATTTTCTTAATCCTGTTGTCGCTGTCATAGAGACTTATTTATTTTATTTCCGAACAACCATGTTTACAAGTATTTATAACCTAAGACAGGCTAAGCGTCAACAGATTAAAAAATCTTTTTATTTCAAATCTTTAAAAAAAACATTTTTATCAAAATCGTGAAATGAGCAGTAACGCCACTCTGCCTCAGGTCGACAGAGCTAGTAAAAAAGGAACGGGTTGAGATAGTAAGCGTTGGGCGGGTGGGTGGGTGGGGGGGGGGGGGTAAGGTGGAAGGAATGCCCATCCTCCCAATCACGTTCAGCACGGCACTTGATGATAAATGCTGTTATAGAACCAAACCTCAGGATACTTGACCCGGCTCTGGGGATCGCGTCAATTGGAAGAAGTAAGAGGGGAGGAACCCATAACGTATTACCCCACTTATTGCAACCGTTTGTCTAGTGTTTAAGACCCCACGCATCTACAATACCAACGTGGCGAGTCTATTTAGAAAGGTTAGATAAAGAGAACTGACATCTAATTTCTGTCTCCTCCTAAGAGTACAGTTTTCATTTCAAATGGCTGTAACTGTCTTTGGTTTCTCCTGCCTTTGTAGAAATCTTCTTTTGGGGGAGTTTTAATTTGTACAAAATTAATGTCTATGTTAGCTGATGGTGTCCTGTCACTATAAATAATAGGTTTTATACAGCTTTTATCTTGATGATAACGAATGTGGTTAATAAAGAAAAAGGCAAAAGGCCGGTTGCAATGAGCAATAAGAGTGATAGAAAGAAAACAATGGTAATAAGCATAGATGAACCATGATAATAAAGAATTAAAATAAAAGTTAATGGCATACACGAGCAATAAAAGAGACAATAAAAGGAAAAAGAAACGACTCTCCCAGAAACATACACACCTACAATACAATAACAGTTTATTAAAAGAGATGGTCTGGTCTGCCCTATGTCCATTCAATCTGTGTCATCTTCAGCTGGTACCGATACTATTTACCAGAGCGTGCAAATCGAAAGCTTCTTTCCACTTCATACACAGTACATTATTGACGACATTTTGAAAGACAAGACAAAAAGCGCTCACCCCCCCCCCCCCACCCCCTACCCAATCCAATGAAAAAAAATGATTTTCCCCAGGTCACTTGGCTATTGATAGAATATAAATATGATAGTCATGCATTTTAAAAGACCCCCCCCCCCCCCCCCCCCGCTGTCTAACGAGTTAAATGATCAATCATCCACATGGTAATTAATTATTTTTTTGGGGGGGGGGGGGGGGGGATATAAATTTTATTCATGTGCAATCGTGTGTTGTGAGCAGAAAGATTCGATGTCAGAAGAATGCCCGCCAGTCTCATGTTAGATGCAATCTAGAAACGTTTTGAGGGCCAATGATACTGTACTGAAGAATTATATCAAAGAGTGTTGGATAGACAAACTGACAGAAGACCCCCTGACATAGAAGTAATGCGTATTCATGGCCGCTCACAGGTCAATTAGGAAGGGCATTCTCGGAGAAAGGTATCCCAAGGTTCGAAGGCTTTATATTGACAGTGACCGTGGGGAAAAGATTAAGCGTCAGTCTGGAAGAAGAGATGTAGTGTCAGATAGAACGAAAAATGGTAATAAACGAAGATGGACTATGATCAAAAAAAAAGAGAAAGAAAGATATAGGGAGGGTGAGAGACAGACACACACACACACACACACACACACACACACACACACACACACATACACACACACACACACACACACACACTCACACACACACACACACACACACACACTCTCTCTCTCTCTCTCTCTCACACACACACAGACACGTAGAGAGAGAGAGAGAGAGAGAGAGAGAGAGAGAGAGAGAGAGAGAGAGAGAGAGAGAGAGAGAGAGAGAGAGAGAGAGAGAGAGAGAGAGAGAGAGAGAGAAAGATAATATAGAGAATGGAGAAGATCAATATAATCTGGGATGACTCTATTTTCCTGTTACCTTATGTCAAAACGTCAATGCTGTTAGAAATTACCAAACAATTCTGACCAGGTCTCGCTCTTCAGAGTCGAATAGCGAAATCGCTCGCCCGGAATGTTTTGCCATAAAGTAGTCCAGTTGTACAATTAATCATCAATGATGTCTGTGTTTTATACGTAACGTTTGTGTCCGTACACGCGACCAATTGCTTTTCCTTTTAACGTGTCACGACTTCCCCGTAGCACCGACTGTACCCATCTTTCTTCTGAGGGTAACCCATTGTGGGAAGCATGTATGGTCGCAGACTAACGCACTCAAGTCGTTTTGAAAACGAAATTTACGGCTTTGGTTGTCTAAGAAAAGGATTAAAGCATCACAAGGAGCCAAACAGCCAGTTGCACTAAAGCAGCCGACCTTTAGAACAGGAAATCAATCAACTTGCACTGACGGTGGCAAAGGGTGCGTTGCCAGCTGTTTAATCTAGTCATATTTGTTCATTTTAAGAGCTATTAAGAACGTGAAATAAGATATTTAATTTGTTCATTTTAAGAAACCAAGTCTAAGTTTAGCTAAAAGTAACACTCCCCTTTCTTCAGCTCTTTCTCTCAATCTTTCACTTTATCGAGCTTTCTTTGTCTCTTTCTCACCGATCTCCCTTTCTCACTCTCTGTCTCTGGTCTCTGTCTCTGCCTCTCTCTCTCTCTCTCTCTCTCTCTCTCTCTCTCTCTCTCTCTCTCTCTCTCTCTCTCTCTCTCTCTCTCTCTCTCATTTTCTCTCAAACACAGATACACTCGTGCTATCTCTCTCACTACTTCTCTCTCTCATACAAGTGCACCAGGGGGCTCTCGTGGCCTAGAGGTTAAGATGTTTGCCTCTCAGTCAAAGGTCCCGGGTTCGAATCCGGGTAGCGACGGGAAACAAATTCTTCTCTAAAATTGTCTCCTTTCACATCATATCCTGCTCTTTAGCAATGTTCTGTCGTCTGCTTTCGTCTCTACTTTCTGCCCCCACCCCCTCACCTTCTTTGCCCCGTCCTGTGGGCTCCTGACTCCTTCTGCAACCTTTCTACTGCTACTTCTTGGCTCATTCTTATACTGCTGTCTTTCAGCCACTCCCCTGATCTTCTGGTAGGAAAGATCTACGCCTAGCCTTCTCGGACAAGGACGAAAAATCTACGCCTAGCCTTCTCGGACAAGGACGAAAAATCTCGGTGGACCCGTGTGCAAGTTGCGAACGTTAAAGATCCCTCGGTGGTCTAAAATTGATAAGATTTCCTACGAACTGAAAATATTTAATTTGTCCCCCGTGGATATGACCTTATGAAGTTGCAAGTGCAACACTTATCAAAGAAAAGAAAAAAAACCCCAAGTATATCACATACACACCTGTAAGCTTGTTTACCTCCCCCCTCTTTCTTTCTTATTTTAACACACACATACACACTCACACACACACA
>NW_004797277.1:1393305-1394506 GCF_000002075.1 Aplysia californica | reverse complement strand
GGGGGATATAAATTTTATTCATGTGCAATCGTGTGTTGTGAGCAGAAAGATTCGATGTCAGAAGAATGCCCGCCAGTCTCATGTTAGATGCAATCTAGAAACGTTTTGAGGGCCAATGATACTGTACTGAAGAATTATATCAAAGAGTGTTGGATAGACAAACTGACAGAAGACCCCCTGACATAGAAGTAATGCGTATTCATGGCCGCTCACAGGTCAATTAGGAAGGGCATTCTCGGAGAAAGGTATCCCAAGGTTCGAAGGCTTTATATTGACAGTAACCGTGGGGAAAAGATTAAGCGTCAGTCTGGAAGAAGAGATGTAGTGTCAGATAGAACGAAAAATGGTAATAAACGAAGATGGACTATGATAAAGAATTAAAAGAAATGACAGGCACGAGCACTAAAAGAAATAAAGAAAAAAAGACACGAGGTACACTAATAAAAACGCTCAAACACACACACATTCCCACACACTCACACACACACACACTCACACACACACACACACACACATACACATACACACACACACGAATAAGTACATCCCCACGATGAGAGGGGTACTTAGAGGGAGAAGGAAAACAAGGAAGAGAGAGAGAGAGAGAGAGAGAGAGAGAGAGAGAGAGAGAGAGAGAGAGAGAGAGAGAGAAAGATTGAATTAAAGACCTAGGGAAACCCAGGGAGAGGAGAACGATATTGAAATAGAGGAGCACGTATACGCATTAAGCACTGATGGACCGATATTCTGTTAGAGAGATGGGCAGAGAGATCAAGAGATAGAGAGACGCTTTTGAAGGGATACTGTGGCAGACAGATAACATTTATTGGCAGATAAGCATCTGGACAATAAAAGAGAGCAAAAAGGATGAAGAGATATTATAGCCGAATGCATCTTGTCTTTGGCAGAAATAGGCTTTA
Source organism: Aplysia californica (assembly GCF_000002075.1). NCBI lineage: Eukaryota > Metazoa > Mollusca > Gastropoda > Aplysiida > Aplysiidae > Aplysia > Aplysia californica. The sequence goes on along the minus strand of NW_004797277.1, from coordinate 1,393,586 downwards.
GAAAACAAGAATAGGATGATGATCAGGACGCAGAAAGAGGGAGAAAAAAAGGAAGCTAGATTGAGAGAGATAGATAGATAGATAGATAGATAGATAACAGATAGATTGCTAGATATATAGATAGCTAGATAAATAGAGAGAGAGAGAGACGGAGAGAGACAGAGAGAGACAGAGTGGCTCTCGTGGCTTAGAGGTTAAGGTGTTGGCCTCTCATTCAAAAGTTCCGGGTTCGAATACGGGTAGTGACCGAAACATTTTCTTCCTTTAATTAGTCTCCTTTC
>NW_004797277.1:1376449-1391348 GCF_000002075.1 Aplysia californica | reverse complement strand
GCAACACTTACCAAAGAAAAGAAAAATAAATACAAGTATATCACATACACACCTGTAAGCTTGTTTACCTCCCCCCTCTTTCTTTCTTATTTTAACACACACATACACACTCACACACACACACACACACACACACACACGCACGCACACACACATACATACACAGACACACTCACACACTCGAGGCGGTCGATTGTAAGGCAAACTGTGTTTTAAAAAAAAAAAATACAGAACGCTCGGTGCTGACGTGTGGTTTTTATTGCGACATCTCACGTCAATCTTGAGAAACCGGCAATTTCGTCCTTATCTATTGATATCACCTATACCTCTTTCAAACGAGTCGTTAGAGTGGTTTCAGTTCAACTGATAAAAATGCTCTCCATCACTTCGAACTTATCCGTCTTGTTATACTGTATTATGATGGACAACGGTGTCAGTAGCTTATGTGGAGACTTTCATACTCTTTGAACACTCCAGTGACAGAAGGACGATAACTCAGGAGATACCAATCTTAATATGTTTTCAGTATGGTGCTAGAAGAGGGAAATACCGTGTGTAACAACCTGTAAAAGTTTACTGTAAGTCATAATTATATTATTATTTGTATAACATTTCCCATATTATAATAATAAATCAGATACGAAAACGATTTTCCTCCATTTTCTGGCTTGAGATTGTATTTGCTGTTTCAGTACTGTCAATATTATGTGCTGCCACGAACTTCAGGGTGCACATGATAACTGCGGCAACACTGGAGCAAAAAACCAGTAACAGTTTCTTAGTGTTTTGTGTGTATCAGTTTTATTGGCATTGTGCTCATACTCCAATCTTAAAAACATTTCGCTATATATTTAGTTCAGGGAAAAATACATGTAGAAATATTTTCTGATAGAGGGTTTGACTTCAAATAACTCAAAACCTATCAGAGATCATCGCTTAAGTAAATATTTGCTTGTTAATTTGCTTTACCAGAGATAGAATTTGAGCATCTAGATCTAACAAATGATTACAATGGTTATCTGCAAGAGGACTGGAATTTTGAAGTGTTTGACAAACGCGGAAGACAGGTAAAGTTTTTAAAAAAAGGTTCTATTCTCTAAATCAGCTTCTAATTCTCGTATAATGTCCATTTTATCACATTAATAAAATGAGTTCCGGGCTTCAGACCATCACCCCCCCCCCCTACAAAAAAAAAATTACTACAAACACAGCACCAACAAAACATCTGTGTTATCTCAGGCCAGTGGCAAGAACTAAAGCAGAAACAGGCTTTAGAAGGGCAACAACAATTATGCTTGTGTAAATGTTTTTGACATTGAACAAAACATGGGAGAATTTAATGTACCTGTGTGATTTGTTACACTTTTCGTCACCATTGCAGAAAACGTGAGTTTGATTTGCGTAAAAATGACTTAAAATTTGTTTTATTGTCTTCGTCTTTTACGCCAGGATATACTAACACGCACAATTGGCACTGGCTCTGATGCCGGGTCTGTGTAGCCCGTCTTCTAAATGTAAACAGTGTTGATCGAGGCATAAGCAGTTACAATCGACTCCTCTCACTTCAATTCTTATTCACAACCCCAAGATGCTGAAAGAGGATGCTGAAAAGAACTCAGCTAGTTGGATACTTTTGACTAGCTCCTGCTTCATAAACTCTGAGGCTATTTAGCATGAAGAATACTTCGATCTTTGGTGTTAAGTTTTCTCTTGTTGTTTGCAATACATCAAAGCAACAGTTCAAAGAAACCCAATAGATAATCTTGTTCACGTCGGAATCGATCCCAGATCTGTGTAGAAGGCAAATAGCCTACTATCCATTACACAATGGGCGTCTAATATTTTAATCTGATTAATCTACCCACGATTATGAAAGGCAATTAAGCTAAATACTCTGGATTTCAAGGTTTAACTCACAGACAACACAGACATTTTTCCCACCGTGCCGTAGGCGTAATAGGTTGACTGACCATCAGAAGTAAATATCAATTAATTTTGCATTACTGTAAATTGTCTACTTTTGTAGGAGCTTAAACGCCCCCTGCCCTGAACAGAGACGGGTAATTGTGAAGGCAGCCCTCATATTATTTTCTGGGACTAGATTCGCAAGAAAGAAACCTGACAACAGTCATCGCAAGTACTGTGACGAGACTCCACTTGTATGTAATAGAAGTTTCGATGTGTGAAGGGCACCACACCATGGCAAGGAACGGGTTTGGAAGGGGTTAGCTCATCTATTAGTTATTTATAGTGAGAGCTATCACATCCCGCCGTCTGTATGGGGGTGGACAGATCAGACTCCACGTCAACGATCAATGACGTATGATTTATCGGTTAGAGTTTATCATTTTGCGCAGAAATATTTTAATCACATTTTCCTCATAAGGCACAACAACCAATCCGATTTCATCTATCTACGTCATAGATCTACTTACATCACAGGAGGGCTAATTGATCTTTGGCAAAACTTAGGATTAAAAATAGTGTCCTCTCTGAAGGTCGACGTGTGTGTGTGTGTGTGTGTGTGTGTGTGTGTGTGTGTGAGAGAGAGAGAGAGAGAGAGACAGAGAGAGAGAGACAGAGACAGAGAGAGAGACAGAGAGAGAGACAGAGAAAGATAGAGAGAGAGTGTGTGTGTGTGTGTGTGTGTGTGTGAGTGGATGGGTGGGTGTGTGTTTGTATGGGTGTGTGTGTGTGTATGTGTGTGTGTGTGTGTGTGTGTGTGTGTGTGTGTGGATGGGTGGATGTGTGTGTGTGTGTGTGTGTGTGTGTGTGTGTGTGTGTGTGTGTGTGTGTGTGTGTGTGTGTGTGTGGGCGTGAATGGGTAGGTGTGTGTTTGTATGTGTGTGTTACGAAGGCTGTCAAAAATACTCGTATAGTGGAAAGAGATATCATAACTTTTGAAAATATTGCTCTTTTACCAATCCGTAAACGGGCTGCAATAAAAATACCTGCAACTTGTTGTTATGGTGTCAGTAACACCACTAAGCGAACATACTGATGACGTCACTTTAAACACTGCAACCCTCAGAAAAGGATTTTCTAACTAAGAAATAGCTAGCGGCTTGCAAATCGTGTATACATAGGGAAATATCAACAAACCTATTGCATCATAGGATGTATCATAGGATGAAGACGAAATGAGTAAAAAGAAGGTTATGTCACAGAAGCAGTTTGTTTAATGTGGGGCGGACGAATATGAAACACGAACTGCATGTATGTGCAGGGTTACCAAATAGTTTCAGTGATATTCACGTTGTAGAGGCGCTTATTTGTGATGCCAGGATACTACATTTAGGGTGATGGCTATGGCATTTTGACAAACTCAAAATTAAATCAGTATTCAGTAAATTGTCAAGACGTAGATAAAGGTAAAATACACAGGCTGGGCTCTGTGAGTCCCAACGCTATACACCAAAAGGGAAATGAACGTCGGAGAAAGTGCATTTTTCTCCAGTACGACAACGATGATCCTTAAATTAAAAAGGTAGTGCCAATTGGCATCATTCGTTCGGTTCCATTCGATTTTGCTGGTTTTCTTGGTTAGTAGTTGGCCGGGTTGTCCACCACGGGAGAGGCCAAACTGATTAATCCAACGAGACCGACATAACCGATGATGACCTTCAATAACACATGCGTTTGTTTTGAAGGCTGCGCAGCGGGCGATCATTTTGGGCAATTGATCCATTTATAATGTGCACGGAAGCTGCCAGAGACCAAAACGATCCGAATGGAACCGATTCTCCAATGGTCACGAGGTATTACAAAATAAACTTAAGTGAAACAATTTATGGGCACGACTGAAGGGTGTTTCTGCATCCCCTATATAAAGCCCATGCCATGCATCACAAGAATGTTCATCCCTTTGGGCCCCTAAAGCGACATTAGGCAAGAAAGAGGTTCACGGAAAAGGATAATTGCACAGGAGACAGCCTTTAGACAGGCTGCATTTTCTTGACCAGAACTTTTTCAAGAAGGTCTTATATTCTTTGACAACCCACGGGCAAAAATACATTGCTGTTAAATGAAACAATATAGAAAAGTAGATGAGTAATGATTGGACGAAATTTATATTTTGTTTTTGTTCAAATTTATAAAAACTATGTGTACTGCATCGAAGATCTGAAAGTGAAAAATAGTTTTAAATCTATTATTGATATGTCAGGTCTTTGCTCTGGGCTAGCCTCTTGACATCATTCCATGTTTAGCCACTTTTCTGTACATTAATCTCCGTGACTCTTCTTTAGGTTCCACGTGACATTCCTCGTGATGTCTTATCCAGGGGATTCTAGTCTAGTACTTTCTTTATTATACAGCTGCCTAGCTTCCTGAGAGTATGTCCAATCCATCGCCACTGCGCTCTTCCCACCCCATCACCGAATGGGACCTGTCTTGTTCTCAAAATCACTTCTCTTTGATGATCCTAATCTTGAGCAACTTGGTAAAACACTGGTTTTTAGAAAACCTGGATCCTTAACATGCAAGTCTGAGATGCCTTAAATGTCTCACATCCATACAACAAGACTGACTTTATATCTGTTCTTAAAGAGCTTAAATCATCAGATCATGCTCTTGAGTATGGGGTCCCCCAGGGCTCTGTCCTCCGTCCAGTTTTGTTCACCATTTATACTCAACCACTTGTCAAGGAAATAATTAAGTATGACTTAAAGTATCACTTCTATGCTGATGATACCAAAATTTATGTTTCAACAATGTTTACCAACTTACATGAACTTGTCCATCGTGCAGAAAATTATATTGCCTCAGTGAAAAACTGGATGAACAACAACAAACCGATGTTGAATGATGATAAAAGAGAAGTCATTCTGGCAGGCATTGCAAAGACTGTTAAAGAGGTTGACCACGATCACATGACAATTGGTGATGCAGAAATTGCATTTTCAACAAAAGATAAGAATCTTGGCATCTATTTTGATTCTAGTTTGTCAAAGTCGGCTGAGGTAAATCATCTGATCAGCTGCATATGTTTAGAAATAAGAAAAATTAGTAAAATACATCATCTGATCAATACTAAGTATACTGCTTTACTGGTAAAAAATTGTGTACAAGTTGCCCACCCGTTGTCTCAAATGTTTGAATAATAATGCGCCATCATACATACATTGTATCAAATCTGTTAAGACTGTACATTCCAACTCGCAGTTGAAAGTCATCAGCTGACAAAAATAAATTTATTTTACCATCTATGAAACTTAAAACAATGAGTGAAAGGGCATTTGAATACCAAGGCCCCAAGATCTTGAATGGTTTACCAAGTATTTTAAGAGAGATAAAATTTTTTGATTCATTCAAATGTCAGGTGAAGTCATTTCTGCTTTAAAATTAATAAGATGAATATTTGGAGTGATTTTCTTTTAGTCAGAACACAACGTTTTATGTTACTGTTGTACGTTGTGTTGTATTGTAAAGCGCTCAGAGCCTATGTACTTTAATCGGGGTTGAGTACTATAAAGATGTCATTTATTGTCATTATTATTATTAAAAATCCTCAGCTTTTTTCGGGACGAGATATCTCTTATACTTTGGGATGTAACTCACTCATCACAACGTTTGCACATAGGTGTGTTTCAGTCTAGAGAAGGTCTCAAATTCATTTTTTCAGTCTCCTTCATTCGACATTCGATCAGAGCAGATGAGAGACACCGAAACCAAGAAACAAAACTCTAACATATTAAGTTCGAACCATAATAGACGAAATTAAGTTACCAAAAATAGGGAGCGAGATTTACCGAAATCTACATGGAAGATGATAGGAGTAATCGAGAGTAAAGGGCTAGCCACGATCATCACGGAGTTTTGTTTTTTAAACAATGGGAGCACTGTTGCCCTGCAATTCCATTAAATTGTTATTCTTGGGCACGCTATGTGCTTTGTCTTCATGGGGCGTGTAGCAGGCACGCACGTGAAAAGGTTTTCTGGCTCTTGCATGTTAATGTGCTCAAATAAGAGGTAAACAGCCTGGATTTCAAATCTATTTTTTTTTCACGATCTGTATTTTCACGAGCCGTATGTTCAGGCTTCGACTGCCAGGCAAGAATTCATGATTACGTATATATACATACGTGCACACATTCATACATACGTACACGCACACGTATTACGTACACATATGTATATGTACATACGTACATAAGTACATACACACATACTTACGTATATACATACGTTATACATACGTACATACTAACTTACGCACACACACACACACACACACACACACACACACACACACACACACACACACACACATACACATATATATATATATATATATATATATATATACACCCAGTGGAGGGGGGTGGAGGGGGTGTATATGTATATATTTATATGCATACATAATCTATTTTATGCTTGTTTTAGTTACATAGTTAATCTTTATCTAAAACAAAAGTGGTGTCTTAGATTACAAGCACAGTAAAATGAACTCAAAAAAATAATTGGGTCAACATATCTAGTTGTCTCTCACATGATCATTTTTCCACATGCTCTGTGTTCTATACAATCCAGCGATCACCTGCGCCAGAATGGAATACAATCAGTCTGCTGCCATTGGGGAAAAGATAAGTAGAATACCCTCGTTCATTCCTGTCTCATCTTCTTTGTTCCGTTTTTATAGACGCTTCAGTGTTTTAAAAAAATAATGAGATAGGCTTCCGTTAAACACTGGAAACATGGTTTTCCCATTCCATATTTTTACAGTTCTAACGTGAACACAAAATGGACTAAAACACAACTTAGTCTTTTAAAAAACCATTTTCATAGCCGAGATATTTGCTTCAACGTTTGTACTGATATAATAGCAAGTTCGCCCAAGAGAGATTCAAGCAAAGCTATAGCATTTCCCTTTATTTAAGAACAAATAATTGATATTTGTATTTTATTACATCTCCTTATACTTTTCCTCTAGACCAGTATAATGTGGGTGGTTGGCAGGTGCCCTGGTGTGGTTTGCTCCTTCTTACCCATCAAAATTCTATCGTCCTTAGCCCCCCACCTTCTTTGGTAATGTTTGTTTCACTCTTGTAACCGTTCTAATAATCGGCACTTATGACCTTATTCAATTGCTGGTGCCATACAACTCTCACTAAAACTAAACGTAACCAATATACAAATGGAAGAGAATCAGTTTTCGAGAACACAAACGAATGAATATGTCTCCAAAGCAGTTAAAAAGTAAACATACAACACGAGATCCTTAACATACAGCACGAAATCTCCTTCATTTCCCCCTCACTATACAGTCATCTCAACTGGCCTCTAGTGTATAATGGGTAGGTGAGTAACCTCTTTGACGTGTACGCAGGAAGCGTGATTTGAATTCTTGAACTTGAGGAGGCTTATTGTATTGAGTATCACGTCTTACCGATGGAACGTTCAGCCTGGGTCAGCACTGACGGCTAGAATCGAAGCGCCTTACTTCTTTTATCTTTTTTCCCCTTGTTTTTTTGTGTTTTATCTCGTTCGTCTCCTATTTCTATGGGTGCCAGATGTAAATTATGTATGCGACACAACTTTGTTTGTAATAGTTGAGAATACAATCACTTGTACACTTTTGCGGTTGCTGCTGCTGCTGCTGCTGCTGCTGCTGCTGCTGCTGCTGCAGCTGCTGCAGCTGCTGTTTTAATTGCTGCTTAAGGAGAACAATTGCTAAATGTGTCCCGAAATGTACTGATGACGATGATGACGATGAAGATGATGATGATGATGATGATGATGATGATGATGATGATGATGATGATGATGATGACGATGATGATGATGATGATGATGATAATGATGATGATAACGATGATGATGATGACGATGATGGTATAATAAAGAAGATTAGATAATGGTGAGGAGAATCTAAGAAAGCAATGTTGATAATGTTTGTTAGCCGTTTAGTTTCGATTCTAACACCAACACTAGATCCTCTCAGGCTGCTATGAGGGGCTGGGCACATCGTTCATTCCCACTCCACGTATAGATTGACAATATTTTAAATCTAGATCGTCATCACTTCCCTTACACTTAGTTAAGGTTTTCGTAAATATCACTTGGGGTTTGCTTCTAATTGATGACTGTGTTAGTGTTATTAACCCTATCCTGTGCTACAATAAGTTAAATAACAACTAGTAGTGATTGTTGCTACTACATTAAGATATAGTTATTGAAGATGCTCAATTAAATTTGAAATAAAACTGTGTTACAAATTTTGATTCCCCTCACAGTGAAACAACCCAATTACTAATCATTGTTTAAATTTTGTTCATGGGGGCATGACACATATAAAATCATAGCCTTTACTGGGAAAAATATAGATATTACTTGTCAATAGTACCTACGACATTACATATTAAAAGAGTCGTAGGAATTCAAGGAGAGAAAAAGAATAATTTTTTAAACATCAATCAGTACGCATTTATTCATCGCATCTCACTAATTACCGGGGATGGTTTAAATTTTGTCTATGGGACATTAAAGAAAAATGTGCAGTTTTTAAAAACAAAATAGTACATGTACAGTGCACAGTGACGTGCAGTCCATTCTAGGGAACACGTTCCTGAGTCTAAGTATACACATTTTACAGATAGTATGCAAAAAAAAAGAACCCAGCTAAAAAATAAATACCCCCCCCCCTCTTACAGAGGGCCTGATACAACAGATCAGAGCACGGCGGTACTTGTTAAAGGATACCGTGAGTATGGAGTAAGATGCTTCCCTCCACCTGATAGTTTCTGTTGTACGACTGGCATCCCGTGGGTCTGATTTTCGGGGGTTCTGTCTGGGTATTTGTTTGCTGATAATTCAAAGTAGTGAAACATTATGACAAGATCATGAAAGTGAGAAGTGCATCAGATGAGGATGACATAAGAAAGTCTATGACGAGAAAGTATGACAACTGTATATTTTATCTTGAACAGATGAAAAGGACAGTGACGCTAAAAAAAGTGGAAAGAGTCAACCAGACAAAAGTGACACAAATAAAAAAATGAACAACAACCCCCCCCCCCCCCAACAAAAAAACCCAACAACAACAAACGACCAAATAAACCCAAAACCAAAACAAAACGAACCCACCAACCTGAAAAAACAAAATGTATCTTTTTAAAGAGTTACAGGGTACAAACAAACAAAACGTTCATATTGTAACAGGAGGGAAAACGGATATGTACAGCATTCTTCAAATTCAAAAATCCACTTTTCGTCTTGACTGCAAAGAGACAAGAGGAATAAGAAATGAACAGAAAGGGGAATACCTTTCATCTTGACATAGATATCCCAATCAACTCAGTCAGGGGCAGCATCGTTTGCCTTTCATTAGGTTGCAAGCACAAATTATCGATGAGCTGTCGTCCTCCATTGAGCCTTCAATTATTGAAGCTACACATTCGGGCAAAATGAGAGGTGCCCGGAGAGGAACAGAAACACAGAAGGTGGTTAAGTAGCTGGACAACTTCCTCCCACAAGATGAAGACAGTGCTGCCAATAGAGTTCACAAGGTCATTCTCAATGGCCGTGTCCCGTTCCCAACCCTCACCCATTTTTTTCTCTTTCTTTAAAAACAACAACACTTGCTACAGCTCTTTCGCCCTATGAAATGTAGGCTAAAGGTTAAACCGAACCAACATGAAGGAAATTTTGTACATTTATTATTATTTGGAAAAATACAAATTTGGGTTTTCATTCCTGTTTTTGATAAATGAAAAAAAAAAGATTTTTTCCCGCAATACAGTGTTTACATACATTACGGATATAATAACATCATTTGTATGGCGAGTTCAAGGGGTTTTTTAAAAACAAAGTTTAGCAAACGTAGAATAAACTAACATTATTACGAATAAATGTACTGTCTAAGCAACTAATGATCTTGTGAAACATTTTGCCGTATCAGGTATATTTTGCTCACTTGAACTCAAACTCACAGTCTTAAGAGTTTGCGTTATTTGAAAGTTCAATTTGAACAATCTGAGATAAAGTATCGACAATTTAAGTCTGGGAAGGTAAAGTAAAAACAGTTTATGATCTATTCCAAATGGCAAGCAGTCAGTCAAAGCCATACCCACAAAGTGGACAAAAGCAATAATAATATTTCTACTATCTCCGCCAGAAATGCACTTCTCTGAAACAGTTTGAGTTTGAATGATGACAAAATAAACGGCCACTTAAGACTTACAGAAAGAAATAAAAGAAGGATAGAAAAGAAGAGAAACATACCAGAACTAGCCCTTCAACGATCAACGTTCTTCTTCAATTTTTTAACATTATCTTGACTTAGGATCTTAACCAAACAGCAAATTTTGATACGTTTAAGCGATGCTCAAGACTCATTTGCTCAATTGTTAGTTAGAGTGTGTTAGTAAGTTCTGATTTTTCAAATATACATGTATATAATATATATTTACATTTTTTTCACTGTCCTTTCTTTGATAATGTTTGGTTTTGAAAGTTATTCTTTATGTGGTTAAACTGGTTTTTCTTGCTTCTGTGAAATATTTTTTCCTGTGTGAATGATTATGTGATTGGTGTAAAGCGCTCAGAGCTTATACTAGTATGGGATAGAACGCTATATAAATGCAATCTATTATTGTTATTCTTGTTCTTGTTCTTGTTCTTCTTGTTCTTCTTGTTCTTCTTGTTCTTCTTGTTCTTCTTGTTCTTCTTCTTCTTCTTCTTCTTCTTCTTCTTCTTCTTCTTAATATTATTATAATCTCAGGGACTACTTTGGTGTTGTCGAGTGCAGTCTACTGTTAGACATTGCCATATCAAAACCCTTTAAATAGTATCAGGAATTAACCCGTTCACTGCCCCCCCCTCCCCCCGAGACTGTAACGGGCTCTCTGGTTGGACTAAAAGTAGAAGCGAATTACTATGTTACTCACCTATTTTTTTAGAAGCACCCGATTCTATGTGGCTTGGTGTCCTTTTGTGTGTGTGGAAGGACGGGGAAATGGGGGAAGATGGGGATATAATCCTTACCCCGAACAAAATTAAATAAACCCTTCACATCCTGCTCCAAAACCTCACCCCCCTCCCCAATTACTTACCCTCGTATACTATCCCCCCCCCACCCATACATCTACCCTATACACTCCCACCATTCCTCTCATCCCTCCCCTATACTGCGCTCAACCCAAAATCCCTCACTCCACATTCCTCCCCTTACACAACCCCAAATCCCCCTCCCTTCCCCACATCCCCTTCCCCAATCCTCATCTCCATTCATCCCCCACCCATACCCCCATACCCCTCATCCCTCCCCCTATACCCAAACAAACTCCCCATCCCTCCCCCCATACAATTAGGGGTTAGGGTTAGGGGCTAGGAGTAAGGGGTTAGGGGTTTGGGGATAGGGGTTAGGGGTTAAAGGTTAGGGGTTAAAGGTTAGGGGCTAGGAGTCATGGGTTAGGGGTTATAAAATATTCCTGAGGATGATGAATACTGCTCTTGCCTTTTGGATTCTGACCTCAATGTCTTCGTCTGTTCCACCTGCCTTGTTGATGACACTTTCCAGGTAGGTGAAGGATTCAACACCCGCCAATAGTGCCCGCTGCAGTGTGATAGGAACGTCGGCTGCATTCATTAGAAGAACTTTCGTTTTATCCGAGTGAATATGGAGTCCAACGTTACGGGAGAAGGTCCTGAGGCTATCTGTCTTCTGATGGATCTGGGCTTGACTTTGAGAAAGAAATGCCATGTCGTCAGCAAAGTCCAAGTCTTTCAACCGACTGGAAAGGGCCTACGGAATGCCTCTGCATTGTCTCGATGTTGTCTGTCTCATTATCCAATCCACTGCTAATGAAGAGAGAAAAGGCGATAACAGGCATCCCTGTCTCACTCCAGTTTTCCCTTCACACGAGTCTGTCTGCTGCCCTCCAAGTAAATACACTGCGGCTCATTTCCTCATACATCTTCTTGAAGAATTTCACGAAATTGTCAGGTATTCCGTAGTGGCGTATGAGCTTCCATATTGAGTTCCTATCTAGGCTGTCAAAAGCTTTCTCGTAGTCAACAAAGTTAACGTACAGGGAAGACTTCCACTCTGTGGACTGCTCCACTATTAAACTCAACGTTGAAATCTGATCTGTACATGATCTCTTTTTCCAAAATCCTGCCTGCTCCTCTCTCAGTTTTACACCCACGGCTTCCTTCAGTCTTTCCAGTATGGCACGATTTAAAATCTTCCCAGGAAAAGACAGGAGCATGATTCATCTGTAGTTTTACACTCCAGCAGGCTTCCTTTCTTGGGTAGTTTCACAAGCAATCCCTTTCTCCAATCTTGTAAAAATTCTTCGTCGTCCCATATCTTGCCAATGCTCACATGGAGAATCCCTGCTGCAGTGTCGATATCTTCCTTGAGAACTTCTGGGGGAATTCCATCTGGGCCGGCCCCCTTGCCTGCTTTTTGGTATCTTATCGCGTCCTTGATCTCCTCTGAACGGGGCTCTTCTTCACTCACCTCCAGATCAATCTCTGCTGGTAGAATGTCAAACTGTTTTTCTGGCATTGGTCTGTTCAGTCGCTCTTTGAAATGCTCCTTCCAGCGTACTTTCTGTTCGTCTGGATTTGTGAGAAACTTTCCCTCTTTATCCTTAACTAGCGCATCTGCGTTCCAGTATCTGCAGAAAGTTTCTTGGTGATTTCATACAGTCCTCTCATGTTTCCTGTCCCTGCTGCTTCCTCTGCCTCGCTCGCCAGGTCACCTACATAGTTTCTTTTGTCTTTCTGTATGTTGACTTTTACATCCTCCATTGCTTTGGTGTATTCTTCTTGGGCCTTTGCTTTGGCTGCTCTTGTCTTGATCCTGTTTACCTGATCCTTTCCTTTTTCTTGTCCTCTTTCTTCCTCTGAGTGGTAGTGGTGGAAGATAACCACGGCTTGTGCTCACGTTTCCGTTTCCCCAGTACCTCTTTACACACAGTGGTCCAGACAGATAGATAGATAGATAGATAGGTAGAGAGGGAAAGAGAGAGAGAGAGAGAGAGAGAGAGAGAGAGAGAGAGAGAGAGAGAGAGAGAGAGAGAGAGAGAGAGAGAGAGAGGTGGAAATAGACAGACAGAAAGACAGACATTGAGGGCTAAAGTCCAAGGGTTAAAAACGTATGTATGGGGAAAGGGGGGGGGGTAGGTTTCGTGTTGTAATATGTGAATACGAGTGAAGAAGCATAATAAGAGTTCTAACGTGGTTCCAGGAATGACGTCCAAGCTGTTAAGCGTCGTTTTCATCTCATCTCCATTCTCTGCTACATCTACGTGGTCGCGTCTTTTCTGATTTAGTAAGTGTTTTTCTACACTTGCAACACAATACGTTCATAGAAGTGCCAAATTATAGAATAGTTACACGACAGTAACAATAAAAAAAACAAAATTTGAAGAAAAAAAAACGACAGAGGGGAGATAAGGACGATAATATATATATACACTTTTTTTTCAATTAATTTTTTTTGGTAATGGAAGGACGAGCAAACCACACAACAGTACCCAGCAACCACCCACTTCACTTAGGCGTCTTTGAAAGGCAATTTAAAATTAATTCAAAATCATAAAGGGCGTCCGATTATGTCTCTCGATTCGAAGACTAAGCTGCTTTAAAGATGAGGTGGGTTGGTGGCGCTGTGTTCTTTTGTTGCACACTTAGTTTAATGCAAGGTATGATAAACACTTTGTTTTGTTTCTTTAAAGGCTGGTGGGGCACCAGAGGTCTATTTTGGCTATTCCAAGGCATAGAGTGCCCATATTTGCAGTGGTATATCGTGTACTATTCGGGATTTGAGATCAATGGTTAAAAAAGTATATTAGTTGCCATGGAAGCGACGACCATACTGATTTTGTATACTTTGTATACTCTTTCAATCCCATTTCATCCCCTTAGTTATTAATTGATTCACTTCTAATTTTGCATGCCAACAGTAAATATGTAGCTCTTGAGTTTGGCACGTTGAATTTTCGATATATACTTCAGTTTTTATTTTATGATACTTACATTTGGGTTGTTGCAAAAAAAAAAGTTTAAAAAATGAAACAATTCAGGAAACAATTCATGCTTTCTAAGCCCATAAATAAAAAACACCTCCATTAATCAAGAATTCAACAGGACAATATTTAGAACTAGGTGTTGTTGGTATCCTGTGAAAGTTACATTGAAATTGAACAAGAAAAAGAGCAGAAAAATGGGATAATGTGTGAAAAGTACCATTGTGAGAAAATAGCCGATAAAGGTAAGAAAAGACCGGAAAACATGTGCTTTCGAAGGAAAGCCTGAAAAAAAACCTCACTTCAAACTAAAATATAGCAAATGCTTGATAAAATCAACACAACACTTAAATAGAAAACAATCAACAACAATTTGACCCCAAACAAGATTTCTAGATGCCCCAACAGTCCTTAAAGATGTGTTTGTTGTGTTATCTCTGGCTCAGAGGTTGATGTGCAGTGCCCCTCCAGTGTTTACAATCTCTCACTGCCGCTATGCTATACACTCTGCCATTATTTTTTAGATCAGACCATTTTTTCTGCGTCTACCATTGGCCCTTCTGTCTCACACTATGCCATCGAGTTTTTCCTTCATATTGGACTAGCTGACATTTATGAGACCAAAGTTTTGAATTTTGTCCTTTTCATTAATTTGTTAAGCATAGTTTGTCTTGAGTGGAGAATCGCACACATCTCATTGTTAGTCTTTCTTGCTTTACAGCTAGTTCTGGCCATTCTGTGGTAACACCTAATCAGAATCAATCAAAATCAATCAAGCTACCAATCAATCATTCAATCAATCAATCAATCAATCAACCAATCAATCAATCAACCAATCAATCAATCAATCAATCAATCAATCAATCAATCAATCAATCAATCAATCAATCAACCAATCAATCAATCAACCAACCAACCAACCA
>NW_004797277.1:1369528-1374898 GCF_000002075.1 Aplysia californica | reverse complement strand
CCCCCCCTACTGAACAACAATACAGAAATAAAAATTTAGTGAACAATGATCAAATGAAATTAAGGCTATTCCAACACAACCAGCCTCCTAGAAGTGGCTTCAAAGGGACCATTTCTCTGGTATGGTGTTATGCAGGGTGATCCCACAAAAACCGAACTAAACAATTTTTTTTCTGAACATCTCGAACAACATTTGTGGTAGAATGTTGTAATTTGGAACAGATATAATTCACCCAAGAGGAAATTGTTTGACAAAAAGATTCATAAAGAACAAAACCTGTTTTCGAAAGCGGAAATGGCTTTTCACAAAAACCACATAAAAAAGGAAAATGCAACAATTTAAAAAAGATATCTTGTAAGGAGAGTCATGAAATGATTGGTTTGTTTGATATTTTTTCCTTTTCTTTTAAAAATCTAATCTTTCCATTCTTGTAACATTTAAACAATAATTTTTTTTCTTTTACATTAAAAGAGAATTTAGTAAAATTCTGGAATTCCGAGAACCAGTGCTCTATAATGTCCTTCTTTGGACTCGACATATTTTAACCCTATCAGTACGCCTGAGGTCATTTTGTACCTCAGGGTTTGTGTTCTTCACATTTTCAAAAATCATATAGACAGACTGCAATGCAAAGCGTACGGATCGGATTAACGAGTAAATTTCCTCCTTGGAAAATGATGGCACAGAGTTCCCCACGTCGTATGGACACGATAGTAAAACACGAAGCACACCGTTCGTCATGTTCGGTTGTGGCCAAACACAAGGATCCACCCAACCAAAAGCACACACACTGTACACCTTACGCTTTGTTGTTTCTAGAGACAAAAAATGAGGGGGAGGGGGGTGTACAAAATAAACAGCATATGTGGAGTCAACATATCCCGAAAGGTGAATATGGGTTTTTCCAAGGAACCAGATGTCATAGAGGAAATGCTCACGCTTGTAAAAGCGATCAAGGAATCATGAACACATTGCTATCCTCTGATCCATGTCAACTTTGCAAACAGGAGGATGGTACAGTTTTAGTTGAAGATCTGTCTTGAGAATGCGGATTGTTGAGATGAAGGAAGGTCCCAGATGCCGACATCGTTTACAGACAGACGTCTCATGGGGCTCATTGACTAAATTCTGCACCCTGGAGACTTTTAAGGAGGTGCGAACAGTGTGTGTTTGACCTGCAGTGGTCATTTTGTGTGGGAAGTTTTGGTTTTCATTCTCTGCAGGTCCTTAGCTGATGGAACATCTCCACCCTTGACATCATAAGAGGCCTTAAGGGCACT
The DNA here is from genome assembly GCF_000002075.1 of Aplysia californica. NCBI lineage: Eukaryota > Metazoa > Mollusca > Gastropoda > Aplysiida > Aplysiidae > Aplysia > Aplysia californica. The sequence goes on along the minus strand of NW_004797277.1, from coordinate 1,373,618 downwards.
TTAACATTATTTGGCGAAACTTACGAAATGAGTTGGTGGTGAGGTAATGTTCAATACAATGAGCTTTCTGCTCTTTACTTATCTTAACCATGATCTCAGCAGGCAAAGGAAACTTGAGAAAAACTACCTGCAAACTTCTGTTGGTCTGTTTGTCTACTGTAGCTTGCAATATGGCCCAATCGTTGGGACTTTTTAGTAATAAGCCAAATGCGAACTAGTGCGTAATGTTATACACAATTGGAAATAGCTGAAAATGGGTAGTTCTTTCACGCTATATGTACAGCAAAGCTATTCTGTGGATTTATCTAAACTGAAAATCAGGCTACTTCCATTTAACTCCCAAGTGTTGAGTACAAATTTGAAACACAAACTTCAGTGGGGAGGAAATTATTTAGAAAAAAAACTTGTTACGTTTTCTTTTTGGATCACCTTGTGTATAATTTAAATATCGTGCGTCCTTGTTCCAAATAATGTTCTATACTATTATCATCACCCCCTGTAGGACCCTACAACTTTCTGAAACAATTTCAGCTCCATTGCAAAACGAAACTAGTCACCATCTTAGCCAGGTAACTACCCACACCGACGTGATAGCTACCAAAATAAAAGACCCATCTATGTAATGAGGATAAGCAATCAAGTTAAAAGAAAATCATAGCATTCTAGTTCATTCACTTCCTGTTTCTGCTGACATCGACTAAAGGCTGAAAGAGCCAATCTTCTTGTACTATGTATCACCAAGGATGAGTTTGAAAAGAGAGAGAGAGAGAGAGAGAGAGAGAGAGAGAGAGAGAGAGAGAGAGAGAGAGAGAGAGAGAGAGAGAGAGACATGATATAGACAGACAAGCGAACAGACAGGTAGAGAGTGATAATGTAAATGTAATCATTTTCAGTTATATTCGTTTATGTAGACCATTTCGACATACTGCCGATGTCTGTAAATTTTGCAATACACAAATTATAACAAAAGGTCAAATGGATATAATAACAGCATTGTCTGAACTAAATACATTATCTCTGCTCCGGGTGTTGTTTCAGTTTGAGTTAAAATGGAAAGTCGCACTTTTTCATCTAACACGTTAAAACCTTTTTAAATGTAGGTGTTTTTACACCCTCATCAGCACATTTTAGATCCTTTAGTAGGCAGGTTTCTGGCTCAGTCAGAGCCGACTCGGACTGAGAAGTATGCAACAACCTAGTAGAAAAACTGAGATATAAAGTAAAATTTGACTCCTCAACTCGGCTTTCCTGCTTGCATCAGCGAAGTGCCTAACTGCCACACCAGATGCCAGTGTAATTGCCCGCCTTTAACTATTAGTGATAGATACTGTGTTTTTTTCCAAGCATAGAGGAGCATGCTCACTTCCTAACACACTAGGTAAAAACTTCGTATGGAAGCAATTCTTCTTGGCAATCATGTTGAGCGCCTCACCCCCCCCCCCTCCCTCACTCCTCTCCCAAAAAAGAAAAATTATAAATAAATAAATACACATATAAATTAATTAAATAAAACAACCCTTCCCCCCAAAAACAGCAAAGTAAACAGAAACCAAAACGAAATGAAACACTACAGACAAACAGCAACAACAACAATCACAACAACAACAAAAACAGCAACAACAACAACAACTACTACCGCAATAACAACCAACAGCAACAACACCCCCCCACCCCCCTTCTGCCCCTGAAAAAAAACAACTAAATGAGAAGTCGTTGACTTGTATATATTATTATTATACATTGAATATAGTACCTGAAATAATAATAATATGGTTCACTTTGAAGCGGCAAGACTTACTAACAGCTTCATAATTACAGAAAGGAATTCTACAGTTTACAGTAAAAGTTATAAACATTTATGTCCTGGCTTGCCCTTTAAAGCAACAGAAAGCACAATGCCGAGTTAAAGAAAAGCGGGGCTCTTTGCTCCAGAAGGAACACGCAGAGACGAAGAACTGCAGTATCCGCTCAACATATTGCTCTAGACATTTCGCGCTCTCGGTACGACGCGGTTTTTTTTTTCTGGCCTAAAATAGGAAAACTAGGTGAAACTTTATTGATATTCCTTTGGCCGAGACATGGCCAATCAGAAAACGCTGTACAATATTGCAAATAAAATGTTTCTTTTCTCAAATACTGTTGATCTCACGTGACCAAAGTCTAGATCATGTTCAAAAGAGCTTGGGAAAGGCTTTTAAGAGTGCATGATGGCGGATTTTTTTATTTTGTATTATTTTTAGAGGGGGGCTACGGAATGCTATAGATATGTCCTTTTTACTTCACATTTTTTCCCTGTCTGAGACATAGATCTTACCTCCGCGATATCTGCAGGAAAACTGTATTCTGGAGGGGGAATTAATAAACAAATGTAATAATAATAATAACAAATAGCATTTGTATAGCGCATACCCCCGCTCAACAGCAAGCTCTATGCGCTATACACTATATTATTACCTCAGCAGACTACAGAACACTCAGAAACATTTTCAGCTTCCCGGGAAGCATACAGTGCAAGCAGCTGATTCAGCGCTCAAACACTAACAGACTGAAAAGATCTTTTGCTGTCTATAACCAGGTACTCCATCCCACCTGGGTGAAGCGAGAAAAATTCGTGTAAAGTGCCTTTCCCAAGGACACAACGTCGGGCCCCTGACGGGATTCGAACCCACAACTTTACGGTCGCGAGTCCGAGAGCCTAACCACTGCAACCGCCCCCCCCCTTCATCCCCCCCTCCTAAAAAAACAAAACCAACAAAACAACCAAACAACTTAACAACAACACAAAAACAAGAAAACAACCCCCCCCCTCTTTTTTAAATTTAAATTTAACATACAAAAACACAAAAAACACAAAACAAATAAAAAAAACCCAACAACAACAGAAAATAGAATTGAACTTTTGCATGATCTAGATCTAGATCGTGGCGATTTTGCCAGGCTGTCCTTATCATTTGCAAGTGCGAAATGAATTTGGTCCTCTTGTAAATACACCAGGTTCAGGAACCGATAACTATTTTTACAAAAGTTAAAAATTATTATTTATCACAGGACTGTTTGGTCTTTCTTTTGAATGAAAATATAACGCTTTAGAGGAGACATTGTAAATAGCATTGTGTCAGCCCCAATGATGAACTCACAGTGTGAGATCAAAAAACATTTCTTTCTCCTTTTTTTGGTTTGTTTTAAACTCAGTTATTCTAATTTAATTTTTTTTTCCAGACAGGACACCGGGCCGACTAAACAGTGTTTAAGTTTAAATGCCATTTTTGCACTAAGGAGGTCAAGGAGTACGGGTTACATCCCGTCTACGCTACGTCTATGAATCTACCCTTGCTTGGTTTGATAGCACAGTGAGTTTATTTATAATGAAAATACGCAGAAGACCCGACTTCGATTCCCGAGTTGGGACTATATTTGTCATCTTTGTCTTTCTTCTGGGACTTTGCGTCCCTCTCAACCCGGTATTACCCTGACAGGCCAGCCAGGCCAAAGATCGCCTCTAAAATCATCTAAAATATGTCGATGGAGGCATAAAAACACCTACATAAAAAACAAAAATAGTTAAAACATAAAAGAAGTTTCAATCCTCATACAAGCCGCATATAATTATTGTCTGACTGCTGTCTACTCTCTAACCAGGGTGGAATACATAACACTTAAACAAAAAAAAAATCACCAATTAGAAGTGGCCCATGTTTTATTTTTGGGGCATACATTTATTTATTAGTTGATAGGGTCTGTGACACGCAAATAGTTCCAAAATCTCGTCTTTCTATATGAGGAGAGTGGGAAAGGGGTATGTGCCCCCTTCCCCCCAACCTCCTAGTAAACCCCCAGGACAGCCTTCGGAGCGAGGGGGAGGGGAAGCTAGAACATGCGACAAAAGCTAGTGAAAATAAAAATATTAATAAATTAAAACATATTGACCTTATCAATGTTATTTATAATATTCTCTTATAGATCTATTTTCATGTTAAAACACCATTGCACCTATTCACTCATATATTCCTAGTCAATGATAGTCTGATACGAATAAAATCACAAACATGGTACCCTTTAAATGGACACGGGAGAAACAAATTCAACGAAA
>NW_004797277.1:1365122-1368710 GCF_000002075.1 Aplysia californica | reverse complement strand
CATTCTCTCTCTTTTTCATTCTCGTTTCGCCAATGACGGTCTGGCACATAACGTCATATTTTCCTTGGTCTCGATATCCAGAAATCTCATTGGTCTGGGTTATACTCCAAGTTCGCCCTAAATCTTTCCAAAATGTTTTGGAGTACTCCAAAACCAGCTGGTCTAAAAGCCTGGTTTTCGTTATTCTCCAAGCCTGGAAACTCCAGAAAAGGGCTCTCGTTGTTACAGTGAAAATATCCCCTTAGACGGATATTAAGGGTGGCCAATCAATGCGGACGCTCCAAGCCCCCCCCGGTCTCTGAGGTCTGGCATAGACGTATAACAGTCGAAAAGAAGAACCTGGCCATTATTATTCTAACGTCATTGACTGACAAAGACAAGCTCACTACAACGGGATTTTTAAAAGTGTCTTATTGGTTGATTTTTTTTCCTGAACTGATTAACACAATGTCTAGTCTCAACTCAAACTTTACTTAATCGAACTGAGAGCTGTAAGAAAACGGCACTAAAGTGTTGGGCTCCCTTTTTGTTATCAGTTGTCCCTCTGTGTGTGTGTGTGTGGAGACCGGCACAGATGTCAATTACAAACCCCGCTCGCATACCAGCGTTGGTCTCTGAATTCACAAATAACACAGTTAGCTTTTCCCCTTCGATTTTCGGACGTTTTGCCCGAAAACAATTTGCAAACCTGAGCGAGATGGGGCAACTCGCTAGCAATCAAGCCTTGGCTTAGATAGTAACAGGCTTGGAGCGGCCGGAAGTGAGATTCAACGAATCGTCTGCTTCTCTGGCCATTTGTCATGGTGCCTTCATTATATGGCGAATGGTGCTTTTATTATCCGTATGTGGGCAGCTGGAGCCCTTGCTATGACTGCAGCTCCTACTCAACTACCTCCACTAATGAGCTGAGGCTAAGCTACACTCACAATTTTTAATATCCGCAGGGAAGTATTCTGGGCTGAGGGTCCTTGATTTCCCTTCAGGATTGCATCACTATTATACGCAGAGTTTTGGTGGGCGCATTGAGACACTAAAAATAGAAAAACTTGAATCTGGATTTGTGTTAAAGTACATGTAGATCTATAGAGATTTTAAAAGAAGATCTAAAACTGCAGCGCAATAGATCAGTATGCACACAATTTTGATTTTTTTTTTAACACCATCAACAACTGCGTCTTACATCCGCCTGTCTGCCATGTTCACACTTACACACACAAACACACACGCGAACTCTCACGCACACGTACACTCACTCACGAACACCCAACATACCACCCCCCGCCTTGAAATAAAAACAAACGATGATGACTTTTCTCAAGAGCGTAATCTTTTCCATTTGTCACTTGAGCCAAAGCAAAACCTCTCAGTTTCTATAAATTGGAAAACCAATAGGCAGCGTTGGGCGAATACGTTCACAATAACAGTTGTACGCTACACATATGTAGTCCAGTCTACGCAAACGCAAGGAGAAAAAAATGATGCCCCTCCCCCACGAAAAAACAACAAACAAATAACAACAAAAAGAAAAAGGGAAAAATAATCTAATTACTGTGTTATTGTGGCTTTTTTCTTAGACTCATTTTTTAAAGGTTTTAAAAATGCTGCAATTTGTTAAATATATTTTGGAGAAGCAATTATTGTGTAGAGTACAGCCCCACCCCCTCAAGCTCCTGTACAGAGCAGTCAAAACAGTCTCATGCAGCTACCTACAGTTACAGGAATAACGTACATAATTGAAACTTGTGTCAGCAAGATAAACTACATATTGAAATATAAATCCCGGGAGTGTCTAAAGTTATATCGAATTAGAGTTAACAGTAATAATTTCATATTAGGACTGATTTTCCTCTGACAGATGCTACCTAGCTGCAAGAAGAGCTGCTTCCAGCGTCTGGGTGTAACAGTTAGGCATTTTGCCTTCCACTGGAAATATAAGAGTTTGAATCCTACTAACTAGAGTTTGTTTCGTAGAATACCACCTCTTTTCTGCTGGACACAGTACCCTTCTTTGCATAATTCGGCCCTGTCTTGAAAAAAATATAAGTAATCGAAACATAAAGTTTTAAAACATTACAGAATACCATTCTTCCTATTACTTTTTAGAAAGCGCAGGGTTTTTTTTACCTATAGAAAGTAATCAAGGATGCAAATTTGGCTTTAATTTGGCCATAGGGCCGAAAGGTAATTTTTAAAAAGGCACATTGGCTTATTCTGCTTTTGAGTAGTGCAGTTTCCCAGTAAACAAATATTCTGGAACGGACCCTGCAGAGCATGGAGTTAAACGTAGTTCGTCCTTTAAAGGGAAACTAGACGTCAAAGGCTACAAATAAATATCTGGGTAAAAGATAGGGAACCTTTGCTGGAAATTGCCAAGAACTGGTTGAACGGGGAGCTTCAGACACAGTGTTGAGAAAACAAACCATGTTGACTTGACCAGTTATACGGAAGTAGTGCACGTCGAAAAAAAATCCACGAAGGAAGCGAGGGCAGGGTAAAACCTTTGCACTTGGCAAAGACAGAGGTGGACGGAGGCTATTTTCTCCCTTCTGTTAATTTCCTCTAGTCTAAGGCAATTGCTTCATTTTTTTGTGAAAGGCTCGGGAAGGGGAGAGACTGGTGGAGTCAAATAGTGGGTGGGAACTCTGACCTCACAGCTTTTTCGAGGTATGAGCAAGGCGCTAAAATGCAAATGAAATAGATTGGGGATGAGCCGACCGAAGGCGAAAAGAAGTTTCTGGGCTTTAGCGGAACAGCATAAAATTCATTTTGGACGATTTGGTGGCCAAATAAAAATCACCCTTCGTTGATGAATGCCAACCGTAATTACCGTTGTCAATACATTTTTAAGGGCCAGTTTAATTTTGTTGCATATTCCGGCTCAGCAAGGAATGGCTTTGTTTGATTCCCACAGGTTCTGTCCAAGAGAGGAAAAACCTTCCGCAGAATGTTCTGTATCAATGAATGCAAAATCAGACAAGGAAGAGAAATTATGATGTATTCTTCCCTCGATTTATAACACGAAAAAAAAGCAGCGTGCAATGAAATCCAGTTTAAGAAATTAGGATCTCAGCACATAACATTACTGTAGAGATAGGATTTAGGGCTAGCTCCGATGTGTGAGCTGTGTTCAGATTTGTACTTCGCAAAATACATGGCTGAATAAAACATTGGCTCCGAGCTGTTGAAAAACTGCCTTTGAGAAAAAGACTGCTTTTGCCGTGATTACCCGGAAATTCTGAACAAGAGCGTGATGAAAATCTAAAGAAAATGACAAAATAAATTTACTCTTTGTGCCTTCTCTGTCTCCCCCCCCCCCCTTTTCCCATCCCCGGATTCTTTTTGAAAATATAGAATGTTTTTCGGTTCTTTTCAATGTAAACTTACAAAAACACAATGAATATGCAGAAATGTGAAACCATACAAAGAAATGAACTTTATGAATGAAAAAGGCTTACAAAGTATGTATGTTTGTAAGAGTGTGTGTGAATGAATGCGCAGGCGCGCGCGCGCGCGTGTGTGTGTATGCGTGTGTGTGTGTGTGTGTGTGTGTGTGTGTGTGTGTTTGTGTGTGTGTTTGTGTGTGTGTGT
>NW_004797277.1:1361067-1364211 GCF_000002075.1 Aplysia californica | reverse complement strand
AGAGAGAGAGAAAGAGAGAAAGAGAGAGACGGAGAGTGGAAGTTGTGGTACAAATGTGAATACAATATGTACTTACTTTTCTCATTTTTTTCCGGCCTCTGTTGCTTTGCGGAAGAAGCAAACGCCTTCTCTTGTTTGCTGTATTGCCTGATGCATGGTTATGTTGTTTTTAACTAATTTTAAATTCATGTGTATTTCTCTAACCCCTCCTGTCTATCTTTTCCCTTTGCTCTGTTTCCACCCGATCTCTGGTTGTATGATCTCACTGTTTTTCTCTCTGGCAGTAGTCTTGGAAGATCTTTAAACTTTTTCGTTCGATATTTATCAATGTATTGCAAGCCAACTTATTCTCTGACAATCTCGTTGTGATGATCAAAGTTTTTCCTGAGGCATCTCATTTTTATTTTGGCGGCTCTTGTTTATTGCCTATGCTTGGGCTTTTTAAAACAGTGTTGGTATGAAGATGTTGTCAATTAGAGGGCGCTTTGTGTCTGTCTATCTTTCCGACTTTGGTGAACACTCTTCCCATGTATATGACCTACTCTGCTTGCTTGATTTTGCTTTTGTCGACTGTGATGTTTAGTTGACCTGATGTTTTGCTGATTTTCCTCGTCTCGGTTTTGCTTGTGCTGATTTTCATTTCTTGATCTCTGCAGCTTTTCTTTAGTTTGTTTATGTTCTTGGGTGTATTCTCGTTGTCATTAATAATCATGCTCAGATCTTAGGCTAAAGCACGCTCGTTGATTGTGTTGTCTTCTGGTTTAGCTTCTGTTGTTATTGCTCTTTCAATGTAAGTAAATGGTAAAACAGGATAGTTCATATCCTTGTCTTTCTCTTGATCTTATTTGGAACCTTTGTATTTTCCCACATGCTGTCCTCGCTGTTGTTAAGCTGTTTTCGTATAGTGTCCTGTTCAGTAGTTGTCCCCAGATTAAGTATCCTTTCAGCACCGTCCACAATAATATTTGTGTCTGTCTACGCTGTCGAAGGCGCACGTGTGAATACTTGCATACTATTTTTTTGTGGGTACTTATATATTAATACTTGTTTATATGAGCTTGAGTATTTTTAGTGAGTGTCAGTGTGGACATATGTTTGATTTTATGCGTATCAAATGCACGTTACCCCACTGAGAAAAAGTAACATATGTTTTGCTCTCAATGAAGAAGCTGTTTCTTTTCTATTGTACACACACAAACATGTCAAAGGGACGAACGCACGCATGTACACATAATATACACATATATAAATACAAACACACAAACACACATAGTAACAATAAGACAAATGCAGCACGTGAGAAAGAGAGAGAGAGAGAGAGAGAGAGAGAGAGAGAGAGAGAGAGAGAGAGAGACAGACAGACAGACAGACAGACAGACAGACAGAGACAGAGAGAGAGACAGAGAGAGAGACAGAGAGAGAGACAGAGAGACAGAGAGACTGACAGACAGAGAGACAGAGAAAGACACAGAGAGACGAACAGAGAGAGAGATAGAGAGAGAGAGAGAGATAGAGAGAGAGAGAGAGAAAGGGAGAGAGTTTAGATTTAGTAAGTGTTTTACAGCACTTGCAACACATTAAGGATAATGTAAGTGCCGAAAATTAGAAGTGTTACAAAAGAGTAACAAACACAAAAAGAAGGAGGAGAGAAAAGGGCGATAGACGTTTGATAGGAAAAAAGGAGCAAACCACACCAGAGCACCCGCCAACCACCAACTGAGAAAGAGAGAGAGAGAGAGAGAGAGAGAGAGAGAGAGAGAGAGAGAGAGGGAGAGACAGAGAGAGAGAGGGAGAGATAGATAGATAGAGATAGATAGATAGATAGATAGATAGAGAGAGAGAGAGTGAGAGAGAGAGAGAGAGAGAGAGAGAGAGAGAGAGAGACAGAGAGAAGGAATGAGAAAAAAGAAAGGCCAACATGAGGAATACAAGCAATAAAAGGAGGAAAACTGATTTTGAATACGACTGTGTGTGTGGGGAAAATGAGTCACATTACCTCTGATCCTAAAATGCAATGGATCCAGGCAAAGTAGCAGGAACTATCAATTCACTGATTATCTAACTGATTCCCTTGAGTTGAAAAGGGGAAAAAATGTAACATTTGTGGGCTAAGCAAGATCGTAGACAGTGGTTATCCCGCTGAACGCAAGATATGATATTAAATTTTGCATTAAAATACACATCACTATCTTGTGTCTTGCAGCCCTGGAGATATCGCCATTAAGCAAATTTTTAAGTTTAATTTGTTTTGTTTCTTAGGTAACGCAACTTTGCAAAACAGGAACAAGGCGGTATTCGCAGTAAAATCATACCAGAGAGAAATTAAATCTTCATTCCCCCCCCCTTCCACCCACCCCCCTTCTTTCCTCAACCTACACTTTCCTTCCTCCGTGAAACAAATGAGTTGTCGGATAAATGAAATCTCAGAGCTACTAAAGTTTCTGCCAAATAACATAATGCATTTGAAAGAGTTGCAGCAAAAACAAGACAGACCCATCAGCAATAGTTAATAAACTTCAGATTTAATGTCCACGATTTTCCCGCAATTTGAGCTTTAACGTGAATAAAAAAATTAATAACGGGCATATCGTAATAGATGCGCTAGACCTTTAACAATTTACGTTTAACTCTTAAGTGTAAGCAAAAATGTCAGTCACTAGGGTGAGGTTTTACCAAATAAATCAAGACACCTTGGACAATGATTAAATACGTTCCAGGTCTAGTGAAATGTTATTGAAAAATAGACGTTTTAGAAATTCAAATCGGAAAAAAGGAAATAATTTCCTAAAAAAAAATAATTAAGAACATACGGTAAAACATATCTCAAGAACATGACATATTTCTACATAATAATATAATTAGCATTCTATCAAGTGATAGAACATATTTTTTCAAGCAAAAGCAAACAAACAGAAGTAAGTTTAAAATCATTGTATAGATCAATAAACGTAAAGTTAGTACATTGATTTGGAAGATATAAAGGAAACTTACAAAACCATCGTTTAAAAAGGTTTGAGCTATTGGCAGTAGTGAATAGGACATTTATATCAGGATCGAAAATTGTAGATAACTACGTTTGTATATCATTGCAAGAAGTAATCACATAACAGCATTATTTACAAGCATGTGGCCCATGCACCCCCA
>NW_004797277.1:1358137-1360232 GCF_000002075.1 Aplysia californica | reverse complement strand
GGGGGGGGATTGGAGGATATGATTATGATGTAATAAATGCCAAGACAATGGAAAATGAAAATATTACAGAGATCAACAGAAGATGGAGCTAGCTAAGTACATTTCGCACTTATAGAGGTGGTTTTAAAAAAGTGTTCACTCTCCCCTGATGCGCTATTTGTTGTTGGTGAGCTCAGATGGTCACTCACGTATGTGCTTCAATGACGCACTTCCGTTATACCTTCTCACTTACTCGTCCCTTGATTTGCGTCGTCAATGGGATACAGAGCGAATAAGAGGTCTAGATTTTCCCTGTATCCTCTGCCTGTTGTCCATTGAGGAGTCTCTTGCCGACAAACCAGTCCATTCTTGGAAGCTGTCAGACCACCTTTTTTTTTATTTTTTATTTATTTTTTTTAAAACTACTTTGAGCGTGACAGCGCCCTGGATCATATTAGCCCTAAAAGTAGTGCCTCACACTTTGACGACCAGCAAGGGCGTGTATTCTATGTATTGCGACACGGCAATTTTTCTGTTGTGGATGTAGCATCTTATGGCCTAGCGTATGCATTTCTAGTTATTTTTATAAACAAAATCTATATAACAGATTTACACATCGCTACCACAGCGTACTTTCAACCATATAGGCGTCATCATGCAGTTATGGTCAATCTTTATTTAACCTACGTTTATTCGTGAATTTATCTACTTCTTCTGTGAAACCAGAAAAAAATTCGGTATTACATATTATCACCTTAATGAAACCCCTTCACATACATTACAGTTGGACCTGCAGTAGCGTTCACCTGTCCAAGACAATCATCTGTATAAACGGCCACTTTCCAGTTCCTCACTTGAGTTCAACAATGAATGGTCATCTTGGGACATGTTCGACTGTATTTCGAAAGGTTTTCTGTTTAGACTAGCCGTTACCTTAGAACTGCAAAGTTCTATCTGAGAAATTTGAAGTAACAAAATTTGAGTTTCACAGCATCTCAAGCTTTTTAGAATGCAAAGCTCAGAATAATCTTACGATTTTGATAGAGCAGATATAACTTTTGGTTTTTGACCTCATAGTCTTAGTAATTAAAAACGGCTAAAATTGTTAGAGATAGAACTTTGTAATTCAAAGGTATCGTAACAACATTATTACCACGGTTTATTTTTAGCTGGTTAGGGTACGAACCAAGTGTTAGAGGTGAAGTCGTAGCACTCCACGACAGAGGTGGTCCTGTCTCCGTTGTATCCCCCAATAGCGTACATCACGTCTTCCAACACCTCCACAGCCAGGTTACTGAAAAGGACACGCAGATGGACTCTGAAGGATATATACAATCAAACATATCTTAAGTCTTAGTAAAACCTCTACGGCATTTCAACACAAACAGGTTATAATTATATAAATGCCACAGATTAGAGGTATCACCAGAGGGTAATAAACAAAGTAGGAGTAGAGATATGAACGATAGAGGCTTGGTAGTAAAGGAGGAGACTGCCACACCAGAGCACCCTCCGTCCATCCACATAAAAACCCCAACAACTAGAGAGCTATAAAGATAAGTACATTATGCAAACATACACTCGTACACACAGGCACACAGGCGCGATGGAGCAATTTCAAACGAACGAACAAATATATACAAAAGCTAAAGGATTAACATTTTCAGGAGATCGAGGTAGACTTGTGCCGTCCGGGTCATGATTTGCATTTCGACCTGGTTTTACAATTATAAAACGCCTCTAAATGTGACCGAAAGGTCCTGTCTGAAACAAAGTTGTTATTACCATTGTGAAGGCTTCGTGACAAAGCTCGCCGACGCATGAGACACCTCGGAAAGCCTGAGAAATTAACGGCTATTACCAGCATCGCTAAGTCATGGAATGTACTCCAATAACGTCATTGAAACCATGTGGGCTACTAAATTAATTTCCAGCAATCAGTCCTGACTTGGGTAGATTCACAAAGATCTATGAATTTAACTCTCAATTTTCACTGGTGAAGAGATGGAGAAATGGATTAAGGTATAGGCAGTACCACTTCAATTTTTTTAACGCCTAGAGCTGCATCCCACAAAAATGGTTGATTATCATCATTATTATTATTATTATTATCATC
>NW_004797277.1:1356054-1357935 GCF_000002075.1 Aplysia californica | reverse complement strand
TTATTATTATCATCATCATCGTTATGTTATTATTGGTGTTGTTATTATTATTATTACTATTGTTATCATCATCATCATCATCATCATCATCATCATCACATCATCATCATCATCATCATCATCATCATCATCATCATCATCATCATCATCATCATCATCATCATCATCATCATCATCATCATCATCATCATCAAAGGTGATGATCCTGTAAAGGCACGTGAAGCAGCTGAGGATGTGATCAGAGAGGTTGGTGCGGATGTGACAATTTTCACCGATGGATCGGCAGTCGCAGGATACCGCGAAGCTGGAGCAGCAGCAGTAGTGATAATAAATGAAGAACCACCACGAACAGAAATTATTAAAATTAAAGGTGCATTCCTTACATCCTCTTATGACGAGGAATGTCAGGCAATGATGTCTGCTGCACAATGGATTGCCGACAATTGCCACAGTAGGACCAATGTGCTGATCTTGACTGACAATCAGTCCCTCTGCAAGGGGCTCCTGGGCAACAGCTCCGACATGAATGATTTGCGCCGCAAGTTCAGTGAAGCCAGAGCCACAATAAAAATTCAGTGGATTCCAAGCCATGTTGGAATAGAAGGAAATGAAGCAACAGACAAAGCTGCTAATGAAGCCAGAGAGATCGAAGGAGACAGACGACCAACGACATACAGAGGAGTCTTTCCAATAATCAAGAGAGAAATCAGAGACCCACCATGTAGAACTAAGTACCAACACATGGAAGATGTGTATTCTGGGTACTCCTATAAGCGGGAACAAAAATCTATCACATGTCGCTGGGACCAGGTTGAGCTAGCGAGACTGCGGTCGGACCATCATTGGAGTTTAAGATGGTATAAGAACTTTGTAAATGAAGAGCTCAGCCCATGTTGCCGAAGATGCGGCCATGAAAAGGAGGATATCAAACATATTAATATGTCTGAATGTCCAGGAACAATGGCAATTCGAATGGAGTTATTTGGACGAGTGGAGCTGCTGCTAAGCATAATATTGACAATGGAGCCGAAAAAGAGCCTCGCTCTCGCTCGAAGATTTCTTCGTGAAATCCGTCAGGCCCATTAAGGAAACAAAAAATCATCATCATAATCATCATCATCATCATCCTCATCATCCTCATCATCATCATCATCATCATCATCATCATCATCATTACTACTACTACTACTATTATTATTATTATTATTATTATTATTATTATTATTATTATTATTATTATTATTATTATTATTATTATTAATATTATAACGTGTCGAAATATTTTCATTAAAACCCGTCGGTCTGGTCTTTAAAAAGTTAATTGTACGATTGCCATTGAGTCTGTATAAGAATTGATTCCACTGCAATTAAAGTACGGTTTTTGTAGTCTCAGTGCGAGTAATCTTTAATCAGTCTTCCTATATGGAAATACCCAATCACTCTTACAACAGGTTTTCAAAGTGTAATTATGCGATTGTCCTGTCTTAGTTTGATCCAGTGAGTCCCTCTACTTTATGGGCAGCTAAAACAAAACAAAAGTAGATGGAGGAACTGACTAAAACCGAAGTATTTCATTTTTTTAAAAACGAGGTTGGGGTGGGGGTGGAATGGGGGGCTCGTGACAGCTAGTGACAGTGGCCTCGGGCGCATTGAGGATTAAATGAAGCGGGTGAGCTGTTGTTATCCTCATTAGAGCCCTAACGGTGACAGGAGGACCTCGTTCTGGCACCTGCCCGGCTAGTCATCTGTCGGCCCGACCATCTGTCTTGCGGAAGCCAGTTGTTCTCCTTTACATCTGTTTTATTCAGTATTTTCTTTTTTTGCTATTTTTTTAAGATAAAAGGATAAAGAGATAGGGAGATAGATAGATAGATAGATAGA
>NW_004797277.1:1341488-1355226 GCF_000002075.1 Aplysia californica | reverse complement strand
AGAGAGAGAGAGAGAGAGAGAGAGAGAGCAACACTCATAGACAGATGGTGTTTTTATGTACTTTTTGTTCAGGAAGTGAGCTGGCAGAGGAGGCAAGCAGGACGCTTGATATTATATCAAGGAGAGAGGTGGTCGTAGCTCAGAGGTGTTACTGCTGCCAAGCATGCCTGAGGGACGATAGGAAAGCAACAATAACGATGGGAAGTAACTGTGTGAAAGATGGCTCTCGTCGACGTATTGTCGCCCCTAGGCGCCTAGCTTCATTACGAAGGCTCAGATAAAGTGAGGAAATCAGTGGACATGGGAAATCCGGTTAAAATGTGGGCCTCATTGTTGTGCCCGGGAATTCTCCAAAAAAAGGCTGGGCACATATTGAATAAAAAAGATATTATTTTTTGTTTATCTTTTCTTCAAATTATTATCAGCTAGCTTTTTTTCTGACAACGTTGTAAATTCCTTTTATTGTATTGGCGAGCGTTTCTCTTCTACTTGATCAGACGGGACATTTGCTAAAATTTATTTCGAATTGTAAAAAATATTGCTCTCACACTTACGCCCCACCCCTCCCCCCACACACAGGCGCTTAAAAGCACTTTGTGCATTTTAGCACAAGCACAGAACCAGCTGAACACAAACCCATGCCAGTGCCGGATACAAAGAAATTTGGGTTCCAGATCGTATGTCATCAATGGCAGTGCCTCTCCTTTCACTTAATTCGTTTACCCAGTGACAAACTGTATTATATGAAAAAACAGTTTCTCCACTAACACTGAATATTTTCATGACTCAGTTTTTGCGATTCTCCAAGATGTAGAAACGAACATAATATTTTATTTCTTTTGTGAACTCCATCTTATCACCTCAAGAGCGCAAACCATCCTTCCTTTCAGAACTTATAAAAGAATCAAGACTGACATGAATTTCGAGCGCTTTGTTATTTTTCTAGAGTAGACATGCTATAGATGGTTTATGTATTGTGCTTTCATCACTGAAGTCAATATCTTAGCATTTAGATGGCAACCTCCGTCACTTTTAAAATCTACCTTCATGGTCACATATATTTTGTGCATATATTTCTTCTCCATAGCTAACCAGAATCATCAGACGTTGGCCCATTTGGCTGAGATTACCCACACTAACAATATTAATTTATGTTACTTAACTATCAACGAGAAAGCACAGTACATAAAAAATGACTTATTAGACATCGTTTTGCTTCTCCAAGAAGAAGTCCTACGTTTGGTGATATCCGCGCGAAATACAGAGCTTATTATACTCATTACAGAGCCGTAATTACAAAAAGCACAGAACAAAACGCAAGCGGAAGAAAATTAAAGTTCCAAATGTCACTTAAGAACTTGACACGATCATGCAACTTTCACGGGAAGGGTATAGGCTTCTACTTAAAGAAACATAAGAACCCATACTTTAAACCCTTTTCCCCCGCCGTTGTTACACAATATAAATGAAAAGTGTGATTATGAGTTTTAGTAAGAGTTTTACGGCATTTGCAAAACAATGAGGTCGTACTAGTGCTGAAGATTAGAGGTGTTACAAGAGAGTAACAAACACAAAAAGGAAGAAAGGAAAGATCAGGGTGATGAATGTTTGATAGGGAAGGAGAAGCAAACCACACCAGAGCACCTGCCAACCACTCGCTGAGTGTGAATGATCTTAGCCACATGGGCCAACTTCTGCTGATGATTCTTTTAAGTGACCTGAAATAAAACGATTACGCCCATTTCAAGACGTTAAGGTTACTAAAGAGGCGGGATCTCCGAACATAACGCCGACACTCGATAAGACGGAGCCAAGGAACTGGAAAAAAATTGAAAAAGTTCCCAAGAAACCAAGTTTAAGCCTCCATTGGGGATTTCAATCAAAGGCATTACACCAAAGCCCAGCATGCTGAATCAACGTCGCTCCCTCGTTCATCTATATCACCAGAAAGAGCGTGGGGAGAATCAATTTGCCTTTCAGTGCTTTAAAGTACAACGTTACTCGTAATACTATTTCAGTAATATGGAAGTCCCTCTTGACTTTCAAACAACATGTATGATAAATCGACCAGGAAAGTTTATTGAGGTGATTTCTGTTCAAACTATTAAACTTTCAGCAGTCACAAACATGCTGGCTCCCATGCAGAATGGCACACAACACAGAAAGCACAAGGCCAAACTAAAACAAAATCTACAAAATGAGAATTTATTATGTGACGGAATCTCTAAGAGAACTCAAACGCGTCAAGATCAAAACTCCGATAAATCTCAATGATTCAATTCAAAGAAAAAAAAAAGATTTGACACTTGAGTAATTTGGAGCAAATATTCCGACTACAAAACCCAGAGAATTACCAAGCTCGAATTAGAGAAATACACGAGAGTATTTGATACAAGGGGCAGAGGCTGACATGTCTGAAAGGACAATCAAAATGAGACAAAGCAAACAGGTAGGAACATAGTTAAAAGAACTTCGTATTCAAGGCAGCATCACTGAGTAGTGAATGAAAACAAATCCGGACTTTATACTATTGTATTTTCACCCGCCGAAATGATTGAGACTATATCCTATTAAATAATCATATTCCCACTTTTGAGCAAAAGGTAATTATATATTTTAAAACGCACGGTGGAAAAAGGGTATCATGTATTTCAACAAGAAATTTAATTAAAGTTATGAAAACATAAACTGAAGGCAAAGAAGCAGAGATGACAATATTGTATGAGTAATTTGGTTTCAAATTTGGCTGTCTTTGCTTAGGCTAGCTTTTCGTGGCCAGGAAATCATTAAAATGCCCTGATTTTAGAACGTTAAAATGTCCAGGAAAAAACAGCACAGCGGCCACGACAATTAGCCCCACCCCCCACCCTCCCCGGGCCCTAACCTTTTTGAGGTAGACTCCACAAATCGAATTGTTGGCTTACAAAATCAGTACTTGTTGCTGCTTATAAAAGTAGCTCGAAAGTGATGAACCGAGATTTTATGATGCAATGAAACAATTTTGAGTGTTGTGCACACGGCTCAAGTTTAAATTATTTAAATTTATAAGGCCTATCCTTGTCTTTAGGTGTATTTGACGGCAACGATGTTTCCAAATCACCGAAGGGAATCCTGCGATTATTTGATTATGTAGACACTTCGCCCCTATTTAATAAACAATCACGAAAATTCGGTTACAGAGAGGATCAATTTCATCTCAACCAATTAATCATTTCTTTGTACAATAGAAAAGGGTGTGTGTGTGTGTGTGTGTGTGTGTGTGTGTATGTGTGTGTGTGTGTGTGTGTAAGTGTGTGTGTGTGTTGTGTGTGTGTGTGTGTGTGTGTGTGTGTAAGAGAGAGAGAGGGAGAGAGAGAGAGAGAGAGAGAGAGAGAGAGAGAGAGAGAGAGAGAGAGAGAGAGAGAGAGAGAGAGGAAGAGAAGGGAGGGAGAGAGAGAGAGAGAGAGAGAGAGAGAGAGAGAGAGAGAGAGAGAGAGAGAGAGAGAGAGAGAGAGAGAGAGAGAGAGATGTCAGACTTATTGTCGGGTCAGAGCCCGTTGAGAGTAGAATCAAACGAATTTCTCTTCCAGGACCCGAGCATGGAGGAATAGGGGAAAATGTGCAAGGTCACCGTGCCCTCATTATAGCTAACAGTACTAACTACATGTAGTGTGAAATTGGAGGGCTGGAAAATCAAGTCGCCTGAGGATTTTGAATACGTAGATATTTTTAAAAAGTATGAATAAAAACAAGAGATATGTGACGCGATTTACTTTCTCTAATTTATCATATCATCATCATCATCAATGCCTTTCACCCCTGGCAGGGTATAGGCCACATACAAGCTCCTTCCATTTATCTCTGTCCTGAGCCATCCTTCCAAGCTCGTTCCAAGTGAGCTTCATTTCTCTCATGTCCCTTTCCACGCATCTCCTCCATTTTTCCCGTGGCTTACCCCTGCCTCGTGCTCCTGGTGGGTTCCACTGCAGTGACTGTCTTGTGATGTTTCCGCTGGGCTTTCTTAAGGTGTGTCCCATCCATCGCCACTTTCTTAGTCCTATTTCTACTTCTATATCCTTGTGTCCTGTCCTTTCACACAGTTCTTCATTTCTTATTCTATCCTGCCACTTAATTCTTAGAATACTCCTCATACATCTGTTGATGAATGTCTGGAAATTTATCATAAATTTTGCGGTAATTTAATTCTTAATTCATGATTGCATCAATTTGGATTATTTTAGAGTCTGTAAAGAAACCCCAAACGATACTTTAAATAATGAGTATTTCCCACCAACGGATCTGCTTGGATGTAAGTGGCAACAGGTTGTGAGCTGAAATGTACGAGACATCATTTAGAACTTATTATAACTTTTTCTTTTCACTATGCCGTTACATTTTAAATTTTGATTCAAGAGAGTCAGTTATCCGTGCTGCCGTTAATATATCTCCAGACTCTCTCATTTCACTTCATTTAGCAATGTTTTTAATGAACAGATCAACCTCCCCTATCTTCCCCTCCTCCCCCCCCCATCTCTCTCTCTCTCTCTCTCTCTCTCTCTCTCTCTCTCTCTCTCTGTCTGTCTCTCTCAATCTCTCTCTCTTTTTCTGTCACTCTTTTCTCCCTTTACCCATCTTTCTGACTGCTCTGACTGCTCTCTCTCTCTCTCTCTCTCTCTCTCTCTCTCTCTCTCTCTCTCTCTCTCTCTTTCTTCTCCAGGTTCCCCTTGATCTCTTACCCTGTGGATTCCAATCCAAAGGTTTCTTTGTTATGCAGCTGTCTGACTTCCTGAGAGTATGTCCAATCCATCGCCACCACCTTCTTCCTACCTCATGTCTGACTGGGATCTGTCTTGTTTTCCTTAACACTTCCTCGTTGGTGACCCTATCTGTCCATCTGGTCCTCAGTAACTTCCTTAGACACTTGTTCAAGAAAACCTGGATCCCTTTTATGCAAATCTGTGATGCGTTCTATGTCTCACATCCATACAACAGGATTGACTTCATATTTGAATTGAAAATCCTCAACTTTGTTCGGAGTGAGATATCTCTGGTCTTCCAAATCCTATCCAAAGATATAAAAGCAGCCCGAGCTTTTCCAATGCGGGACTTCATTTCAGCACCTGTTCCTCCCTCTCTGTCAATTAAACTCCCAAGATAAAAGGATTTAACGTCTTCTAGTGCATTTCCTCCTATTGTGACCTGCTCCTTTTGTTGCGCATCTGTCCTTAGGACCTTTGGACTTTCCTGTGTGGATCCTCAATCCAACAGACTCCGATAGGCTGTTTAATACTGAAGTCTTTGCTTGCATCTGTTACTGGGTGCGCGACAGAAGCGCCAAGTCATCATCAAAATCCAGATCGCCCAACAGTGTCCATGGTGTCCACTGTATACCATTTTTATGTCCTCTGGTGGTTTCCTTAATCAGCCAGTCGACTGCCAATAAGAAGAGAAAATGCGACAGTTAACTTCCCTGTCTCACACCCGTCTTGATGTCAAAGCTGTCAGTGAGCTGGCCATCATGTACAACCCTGCAACTTGGCCCTTCGTACATGCTCTTGATGAGGTTCACTAACTTCTGTGGGATTCCGTGGTGTCTAATTATATTCCATAGTGTTGCTCGGTATATACAGTCAAAGTCAAAGGCCTTCTCATAGTCAAGGAAGGTGACGATCAGCTGGGAGTTCCATTCCAGGGACTGTTCCACAATAATCCTCAGCGTAGCAATCTGGTCGATGGTTGAGCGATTTTTCCGGAAACCAGCCTGTTCATCCCGTAGTCTTGGACCTGTTGCTGTCTTGATTCTCTCCAGAATGATTCTGTTGAAGACCTTACCTGGTATTGAGAGAAGAAGGATCCCTTTGTAGTTACTGCAGTTGCTGAGATCCCCCTTTTTTGGAAGCTTCACGAGGTGTACTTCTTTCCAATCCTTTGGGAACTTGCTCTCATTCCAGCTCCTGATAAACAGTGGGAGGAGGGCGTTTGCGGTCACATTAGCTTCTGCTTTTAGGGCTTCAGGTGGAATTTGGTCAGGACCGGCCGCTTTACCTTTGTTCAGCTTCTTAATGGCATCCTGAATCTTTTGTTTTGAAGGAGCATCACAGCAGATTGGTAACGTATTTCTTGCTGGCAGGATTTTTGGCGGGTTACTCGGTGGTGGTCTGTTCAGAAGACTGTTGAAATGCTCTACCCATCGTTTCGACAGAGCTTCCTTTCCAAAAAGGATTTTCACCTCTGGGTCCTTTAATGGTACTTCAGATTTCTTGTATTTTACAGCAAGAGTCTCTGTGGTCTGGTAAAGGATTCGCATGTGCCCTCCTACCATTGCCTCCTCTGCCTTCTCTGCCAGCATGTTCGTGAATTCCTCCTTGTCTTTTCTTAGTGATTTCTTGATATCCTGAGTTGTTGTCCTGTGCTGCTCCAATACATCCGCTCTTGACCCTCTTATTCTACTTGCATTCGCTTTTGCCTTCAGTAATGTTCTTATCCCAGTTAAATCCAATGAGTGTTGGCTAATCCATTCCTTGTGCTCCCATTTCTTCTCACAGAGTACTTTTTGACATGTTGATGTAAAGACTTCTTTGACCTTGGTCCAGTGTGTATCCACCTCTGTGTCCTCTCCACCAAGATCAGCCAAAGGTTGAAATCTGTTCCTGAGCTGCAGCTGAAACTCTTCTTTCTTGTGTCGTCCAAAAGACTTACTAGGAACTCCGTTCTTTTGATTCCTGTGCTGGTTCCGTGTTTTTTTAGTCGAAGCTTGAGTTTTGCTAACAGCAGATGATGATCCGTTCCAACATCTGCCCTTCTCTATACTTTGACATCTTTCAGTGAACACCTGAACTTACGAGAGATATAAAAATGATCTATCTGGTTCTCCCTCACTCCATGTGGCGAAACCCATGTAGCCTTGTGAATCCTCTTTTGAGATATTTGCAAACTGCTCACCGTTTATATTCATTTGTCTCAAGCCATGTTGTCACATAATTCTTTTATACCCGACGTTGTCCTGACCAATCTTGGCATTGACATCTCCCATTATGATGCTGACATCCTTCCTTGGTAGTTTGCCAATGAGCCCCTGGAGCCGGCTGTAAAAGGCATCCTTGTCTACATCCAAAGCATCATTTGTTGGGGCGTAGATCTGGACTATATTCATGTTGATGCTCTTGCTCCTTGTAGTGAAAGAAGCCATGATGATCCTCTCCCCGTGTGGTTTCCATCCTCCAAGTGACTTCTGTGCATACTTACTCAAAATGATTCCCACTCCTTCTGCATGGTGCTTGTCTTCCCTCCCAGAATAGAATACTTGTTCCCCTCAGCTGAACTGCTTCTGTCCAGACTGTATCCAGTGTGTTTCGTTGACTCCTAGTATGTGCAGCCTGTATCTCGTCACCTCTTGCACTACTTGAGAACTCTTTCCTGCTTCATACAAAGTTCGAACATTCCACGACGCAATCCGGAGAGACTTGTTCAAAAGAGAAGGTTTCTGGTCAGGAGAGTCCTTTCGGCTTTGTCCGTTGTCCTTCATTATTCCTGCAAGGCAGAAGCTCCTCCGTTTCCAAAGATAGAAAAATAAGCCGTGTTTGTCCCTGTTTCTGTAAATGCCTGTTTTGTTTTACACTGTCTATTTTCACACTTTTTGTTCTCATCAAAGAATGGAATTTGAGACTGATTGGTAGACGATGTTCGAGTTATTTCCACACGGAAAGAGAAAATGGATTTCCTGTACGAGAAAAAAAACGCCTAGCACATTTTTCCAAACTGAAAACAACAAAAAAGTAAAAATTGTCTTCTCTGAAATCCCACTTGTTTCCCAAGGAACGTTTTTAAACATTACTGGAAAAGACGAACTATTTCAAGGCAAATCTGAAAAAAAAACCGAACTCAAACTCAAAATATTCATATTGTTGACACGCTGCTTAGAATTAGTTGAAAAAAAATAGAACTCCAAATGTATCCAGTTTCGTGGAACAGTAGAGCTGAGCCCAAATAAATTAGATATTACTGCTTTGACCTGATTTATTTCTGTGAAAGTTTGTCGGTAATCTACTGATTTCCACTTTTGTCGCCGTGTATCGCTTCTCGCCAACAAAGACGATTGACCAAGTTTCACCAAAACCAGCACTTTCATGGTTTTAGAAACACCGTCTTCTTGAATTTCAGTTCAACAATTGAACAAAAGGAGACTGAAACGCTTTTATTTCTTTTAAAAAAAATTCTATTCTTTATATTTTTTGGTGGTTGGGTAAGCTTTCAGAAAATATCTGGACGTTCACAGTCGGTAGACTGCTTGCATAAGACTAGTCAAATTAAATAGTTAAAATCAGAACCAGAAGATGAAGCAGACATTGGGGAAGGGGGGGTGGATGGGGGGAGGGGGGCGTTACACCCCCCCCCCCCCACCAGCAAATGCAAAACAACAGCAAAGGCCAAATAAATAAATAAATAAATAAAAAACAAACTTAAGAAAGACGCCTTGCAAAAGATTCTCAGATGACTCGGAGCCAGTTAAGATCATAATGTTAAGTCATCAAATCGAGTAGACTTGGCGGCCCACCTTTAACACTTTAACACTTACCTCCCTATAATGTTAAGTCATCAAATCGAGTAGACTTGGCGACCCACCTTTATCACTTTAACACTTATCTCCCTATATTGTTCTTTGTTAATAGATGTATTGCATTTAGTCCTCCTACGGTACATAATCTCACTCGTGAGAAGAGATAAGATTGTTGCTACTCACCTGCGAGGATGTGGCATAGGCTGTAGAGCAGTCCACTGGGAGGTATTAGGGTCAAATCTCTCTACCGTAGACAACCGCACAGAACTGTCAGACCCATCAAAGCCACCCACTGCATACAGACAGCCACCATAGGCCACCAGGCCCAAACCACTTCGGCCTTGAGACATGCTGGTCACCGCTGACCACTGGTCTGTGTGCGGATCGTAGATCTCAACAGCGCGGATACATTCCATGCCGTTAAAGCCCCCACACACGTACATTTTGTCTGAAACAGATACGATGTCTTTGTTCTGACTGGGCAGTGTATAATACATTTTTTAAAAGAAAGAAAGAAAGAAAGAAAGAATGAAAGAAAGAATGAAATAAATAAATACATAAATGAATAAATAATTAAACACCCACACACACACTCTCTCTCTCTCTCTCTCTCTCTCTCTCTCTCTCTCTCCCTCTCTCTCTCGCTCTCTCTCTCTCTCTCTCTCTCTCTCTCTCTCTCTCTCTCTCTCTCTCTCCCCCCCCACACACACACACTAACACACTCGCACACATATATTGTACATATGTATATATATATATATATATATATATACATATATACTAGCTGAGTACCCCGTTCGATGAACGGACTCAAAAGAATCGATCGTCAAGTCGTTGTGGGATAAGTGCGCACTCCTTGTGAACGGAAGCCTCATTTGTTCACAATGACGTCTAAGAAGACGGACTTTCCCAAGATTACATCTAAAACGGAACTAATGAAAAACTGAAAATTAAACTACAGTGATTTCAGACTCCTCAGTAAGACTGTGCACCCTTTAAATGCTCCTGAATCACCGTTATTTTTTTTCAAATTCGAAAGTTAAGTTGTTCCGAAGTTTCAGGCTGCCAAAATGACGACCTTTCACGAATATAATATACTAGCTGGCCCCCCTTTCGATGAAAGGAAAAAGATAGGTGCATTAACATCAACCGAAAGTCATTGGCCTACTATATCTACTCTCTACAGGAATGGAGCAATGAATCTGCAGAGATGCAAAAAATTAGGTCCAAGTCTATATTCTCAAACAAAAATGCGCCTCGTGAAATATTTCTTCCGGCACTTCCGCTATGAAGGACAGCTACGCAGATTTGTTTAGTTTCTCAGTGGAATAATCACAAAGGCCAAAGAAGGACGGGGACTTTTTTTTACCAAATATGTTATTTTATATTCGGGAAATGAATAAAAAAAAATTGGGCTCTGTCACTGGGATCTATCTTTCTTTTTGCAGGTACTTGCCATCTTTCAACTCTGTAGCTATCGTAGTTTTATGGGAAAACACATGTGTTTCCAAGTTGCCAAATATATAATAGATGTATAAATTGATTCTCTATTCCGCTCTCGTGGTTGTACACTCCAGAATGTCAAAGGTGTGGAAACAGTGCGCACTGCTAGTGAACGGAAACCTCACTTGTTTACAAAGGCGTCTTAGAAGACGGACTTTCCCAAGGTTAGATCTGAACAAAACTAATGAAACTGAACATTAAATACAGAGACTTCAGGCTCCTCGAAAAAACTGTGCACCCTTTAAACGATTCTGAACTGAAAGTTAATTAATGGTTCGGAAGTTTTAGACGGCCAAAGTGACGAACTTTCATCAATATATATATATATATATATATATATATATATATATATATATATATATAGCTGGGCCCCCTTCCGATGAAAGGAATGATCGGTGCATTAACGTCAGTCGAAAGTCACTGGCTTATGATATTTACACTCAACTGGAATGGAGCAATGAATCTTGAGAGATGCAAAAATTAGAAGGTTTAGAAGTATATTCTCAAAACAGTGCTCACTGTTAGTGAACGGAAACCTCCTTTTCTAAATTTACAGAGACAGAAGCGTCGGCCTTCAAAACCGATCGGCGAAATAAAGAAATTTAGCTTTTTGCGGCAAAACAGTCTCAAAACTGAAAAAACAACAACCGAAGAGCGTCATGATCTGGAGAATATTTTAACGAATGTTTTGGCGGAAACTGCATATCGATCGATGCAGCCATTAAAAAGCCTTTTGAATAGAAAATGTGGCCACCATACACATATATATTTTTATATATATATATATATATATATATATATATATATATATATATATATATATATATATATGTATATATATATATACATACACACATATATTTTTTATATTATATTATGTATATATGTAATATAAATGTATACTGTATAATATATATATAATATACAGACACACACAATGAGTACGTGATTATAGGGTATGTGGCAGGCGCGGTTCGTCCATAGAGCACGGTCGTGCAGTGCCGCCCAAAATTTTTGAATGCTCTATTACGTAAAACACCCACAATAATAAATTAAAAGAAGCCAGAAACAAATACATGCCAAATATCATATCAAAACAAAGGTCCTTACTGGCGCCATAACTGTCATTTCTATGTCTATAGCGCCGTAAAACATCTACTATGCCATGCCGAAGTCCACGCGCTTTAGCTAAACAGAAAAAGATATTCAACAGTGTAACCTGACATATAAATCGCTCTTGGGGATAACCCAAGCGATGACGACACTCGTAGCGAGTTTGGCGGTACATTAATATTATTAAGCCGACACCTCTCAAATGTGCTCCTGCCGAATAGTGCCGAAACATAGCCCACAGTAGGCAGTCTAAAAATAAACACGATAGACCCTACGCTCTTCTTTGCCAGTATTATGTGAGCCCCGGAGCAATCCTGCGGAGTGCTCAAGTGAATTGTGATTGGTTCATTGTTTGTCTTGCCAATATTTTAAGTGACTCTTGAGCCGTGAACCTGAGGGAGGTGAACGTGACCGTTTTATGAGTTGTGCCTTTGAGTGGTTTTGTAGTGGAGTAGTGAAAGTTATTACATGTACTTGAGTGTTCAGTTCCAATACAGGAAGAACAAATTGATGTTTAGCTAACAAACAAATTTAGTACTAGAAATCAAAGCGACCAGTAAAAAGAATGAGAATAAAACCACGAGGCCCTCCCTCACCAACCCAAAGATCCTAAAATTATACACCGTCTCATTTATTATTCCTTTGACTATCTTCAGCATGCCATAGCTTAATCATTATTGTGCACGCCCACTTTTTAGCCCCACAAGTCGCCCCTGATATGTGTGTGTGTGTGTGTGTGTGTATGTGTGTGTGTGTGTGTGTGTGTATGTGTGTGTGTGTGTGTGTGTGTGTGTGTGTGTGTGTGTTAAAGAGAGAGAGAGAGAGAGAGAGAGAGAGAGAGAGAGAGAGAGAGAGAGAGAAAGAGAGAGATGCGATTAGAAACGTAAATCTATACTCCCTTGAGAAAGACGTTGAACCTATACAATATACAATTCCTGTAGCATTATATAAGCCAAAAAGAACAAATGACATACGTAACCTAATATTGACATGTTGTCATACAGTATCTTAGAAACAGAAAAAAGCCAAAGATACAGAAAACAATTTTACCTCAAAATTGCTATTTCACAACAGTGTGCTGACAGCGCTGTTAGCTTTTGAAAAAAGGAAGACAATGATCTTTTTATGGGGTCCACGTGTTTATTTCAAATGGACATGTGCACATGCTTATGCTTCTTCAGTTGTTGAAAAAAAACCCCAGTACTTCAAAAAGAAACAATAAAATAACGTAAATGATACAGGATCGTAAGTCATCCATTTTGAACACGACAATCTTGCAGGACCAAAACTCCCCTTCAGTAACCATTGGCACAGAGGACTAGACAACATTTTACGAAGAGTGGGTTTTCATTAGCATCCCATTTGTTTACGTTTGACGCAAGGGTGTCTCGTGATTAGAATCGACACTTTACTAATGATTTCTAGAAATTGACGAGGGACCAATTATCCTTTCCGTGAGGATCAGCTGCGGTTTGGATCAGCTGCAGTTTGGTAAAGATAGTACTGGAAGACTGTTAGCCTTTTTACCCCCAGTACAGGAAGACTGTTACTGTTAACGCTTTTTCCCGATTTCTGCTTCCTGGGTTGCGAGGTTTCGTGTTTCTATTGTATATCGCAGTGAATGTTTGTCGAGATCCAGTCTACAGTCTCGGTCCCTCTGGAGAACCTGTGTCACACCTCGAACTGGTCTACTCCATCTTGTTAAAATTAAAAACACTTCTCATCGTATAAAAAGTGGCGTCAGTTGAATCATGAATAGACACGTTGTAAAAAACAAAACAATACGAAAACAAAACAAAAATAAAATAAAGGACAAAAAGAAACAAAACGGATAAGGAAAGACATTCTATTTTGAATATAATATTTTTTCCTTCGGGCAGAGTCCCACAGAATATCTATCAATCTATTTATCCAGCCCGCTTTAGCATGTTCTCCTTCATAAATTTTCTTTTCTTTTCAACTCTTGCCTTCTGTACTTCCCCTGGTAAATTTCAGGGTAGTCGAACCTCTGGGTTTTCAACCTAGCCCAACAGCGTAACTAATTTTTTAAAAACGTATTTGACCGTTTTTCCTCTTTCGTGGGGCTCATTGGCAGCCACATTACGATTTTGAAGTACTCTGTGATTGTACGCTGACCTGAGTATTTTCAGATTTGGCAGGAATTAATTTTGATTTTTTTCTCAGGCGAAGCCTATTGCTATTGATTTTAAGACTCCCACGGGATCTGAAGCGAGCGTAAATTGTACACAAGACATCCGAGATGGTTTGTCCGTGTCCGAGACGGCGCAAGGTGTTCGATCTTACCATCCCTAAGACCACTGGCATGGCTGATAGACACCAGTAGGATCCACGAGTAGCACTAAAATGAGTCTTAAGTAAAGGAGAGAGGAGCCTTGAAGAGACCATAGTTGGGGGTGGGGGGAGAGGAGGAGGTTAACGCAGATGGCAAAACAGAATCAGAGAACTTGAAAGGAGGTGAGAGGAGAACATTTTAATAAAAATTATTTTTTCGTAGCTGCCAGATTTTGATTTAGGGACCTATTTGAACGAGAGGCAAATACAGTCACTTTAGACCACGAGACCCCC